>NC_092338.1:382490000-382790000 GCF_046630445.1 Rutidosis leptorrhynchoides
AAGTCAATTATAGTGGGATATATTATGAAATGGTATGCATGCCGTCAACTTTCGATGTAATGAAAGTTTGTCTTTTAAAAACGAATGCAATGTTTGTAAAATGTATCATATAGAGGTCAAGTACCTCGCGATGTAACCAAGTGTAATGAACTCATCCTGATGGATTAGGACGGGTCATGAAAGTTAGTATCAGAGCGGTGGTCTTAGCGAACCAGGTCTTGCATTAGTGTGTCTAAATGATAGTTGTTTAGATGCATTAGTGAGTCTGGACTTCGACCGTGTCTGCATATCAAAAGTTTTGCTTATCATTTCTAGTCGGAAATCATCTGCTTATCATCCTTAGGAAATTACCTGCTTATCATTCTTAGTCTAGACATGTCTTACTGCCTCTATTGCATAGACAGTGTATAGATAAATTCATATCTTAGCGTATATGTTATTGTTACCTTTGCCTGACAGCTTTCGTAGATTCCTCCGTAACTTATGGGATTTTAGTATTATACATGCATATGTAAATTATGTATTGCAGGGTACTAATCTATATCCTATAATCTATTTCTTATCGAAAATCCTTCATCTGATCGTACGAGATGAATCCCTCAACCAGTTCGAGTCCCTCAGATTTCGATAACTATTCAGATAGTTATTCTGATAGCTATTCCGATATGGATATTCACCTAAGCTCCGAAAGCGGTGTCACCAGAATGAATCAATCAATCAGCCATCCCCAATTCATCTGATGAGTTCGTACTCGACTTAATCAATAGAGACCCGAAGAAGGCGATCCTTTCCACCAACCAAATTGCCCTCTTGGCGAAGAACCTGAAGCACTTACCGGCGAATCTATTCGAAACACCATTTTCAGCCTCATTTCCAGAGTAGTTTGACACGATTATATTCTATCCAAAATTCTAAACCTTATTCATCCGCTCGTTCCGACCGACAATCATTTCGGGGTAATAGAAGAAGTCAACGAACTTCGCGCTCGAGTAATTAATTTGGAAAATATGGTGCAAAACTTACCAGCTTCAGCAACATCACCGGCACCAGCAGTACCACCAACAACCCAAGTTTCAACATCACATGCCTGAACATCTCATTCTATACCTCGAGTATAATCATCGTTCTACATGACGTTCTACATCATTTATCTTCGTTCGATATGGCGAGTATGTAATCTCTAATGTTTTAGAGATTATATATTCTTGTTCTAATGGTAAATCAAATGAGTTTAATATCATATCGACTCATTAAATCCATGGTTACATCTGAAGAAAATATATATGTATATATGTTTTCATAAAGATTGTAATTAAAAATTCTTTTGTACAAACTGTTAATGGTGAGAATATTTTAACGGGTAGGTAATACCCGAGGAATATTTAGATTTCACATTAATAAGTTACACTGTACATTCTTCGAATCCGATTCAACAGTTATTTACTATCCTACTTACATCCACAAGATATACGAATCCGTTCACCACAGAATAACTATTTTCATCCAATTTCATATTTGGATTTTAATTTATCAGAATCCAACAAGTGGCATAATGAAGAAAACATTGGACAAAATAAAATTTGTTAGAAACAAACAAATTAACTATGAAAAAATTTTTGTTAAGAATCCACGCTAACTGTTCCTAGCTAACTGATTACATTTTATTTATCGCAATTTATTTATCCCAATTTTAATTCCCGCAATTTTATTTATCATCATTTAATTTCTGTTATTTATTTTACGCACTTTAAATATCGGGACACGTATACAAGGTTTTGACATATCATATCGACTCATCTATATATATTATTTGGAATAACCATAGACACTCTATATGCAGTAATTATAGAGTTAGCTATACAGAGTTGAGGTTAATTCTACAATAATATATATACTTTGAGTTGTAATCGATTCTGAGACATGTACACGGATCACGATACGTATTAATTAATTCGAATATTATATATTAAACTATATATGAATTATTGGACTGTTAACTGTGGACTATCGACTGTGGACTAATAACATTGGACAATTAAAATGAATTAAAATATTGATTATAACATATGAAACTAAACATTTCTTCAAATTTGCCACTTGATTTCATCTTAAACCTCATTTGTATCTTGACGATTACAATATGCGATTAAAACCTTTCATAACTCTTGAAAACACTTCAATCGATAGGATGAACCAACCGCACTTCATCTACAGAAGAAAAGATTGATGCATATAGTTATGCATCTGAAAAACTCTCGAAAACTGAGTAAACGTTTAACACGTAGCTGTGCAAATTCCTTTAGTGTTATTATTACTGAAAATAACTTTGCAACTCCTGTTCGAGATAGCCAATTTTGTCACAGCTCCAGCAAGTCAACTTCGACTTTTCGTTCGAAACAACCATATTATAACCTTGATATATACATTTTCTTTTCGCCTTCGTTATCGGGGAACTGTTTATATTCCACCACGTTAGCAGACTTACCAGCAACTTCATTACTCATTGGCTTAAGTCTCTCCGAAGAACCATTATATATTTGTTCATTAAAACCCTATCATATACACATCCGCATCTTGTAACGAGAACTGCCATACCAATTATCGAGAATCAGCAATGAGTATTTTGAATATTGCAGCGTTTCTACATCACAGTTATATGTATACATATAACATTTATCTCTTAGAATCATGATCTTCCATTCTGAAATACTGAAAAGCACTCAGTCTACGAACCAATACTCCAAAGTTTGAAAAAGTGGAATGAAACAACAGAAACAGTAGACAACCATAAACGACCTTAACCGTCAAAAGTATGATGATAAAGAATGGAGTTTTGGAAACGCTCAATAGAAAATTTGGTACCAAAAAGCGGATTATGCGAAATTATGAAGGAGGCTATGGACGAATCACAAGGACTAAACTTGTACATAAAGAATCCTAATGATTCTGATTCTGATGAAATCTTTAGCGAATACCTTGCTCCTTAATCGCTCTAAATCATCGTGAATGAATGTCTTCATCACAATTTGATTCAAAAATTCTAAGATATCATCGTATCTTTCATTATAAATATCATCGATATTTCTGAATATATTTTCATAACTAATCTTATCTGAAATCATTTATCTCTTTGCGCTATCAGTGTTACATCATATAAGAAACTATTAGTTTCTATATTCTGTAAACTTTCGAGTTTAAACTATGAATGTTTTTGAAGTAGTGTTGGGAACTGATGTATGAGTTAGTATAATATAATGACACTTGATCAACGTGATTATATTACAGTAAGTCATGCTAAGTTTCTAATGGAACGTGATGATTCACAGACTATAACGTCATCAGGTGCCATGTTACACAACTTTTACATTCTATCTAGTATATAAACATATCAAGAACATAATTTCTTGATAGTTCTATCTTTTCTCTTGAATTTTGGTAATGATAATGCTAAAAACGAACATATATTTCATAGCATTATTCCTCAAGAAAGACAAGCTTTTAGTTGCAATTGTTCTATTTAAAAGTGATATTCATTTAAATAATAAAAGGTGAAGACAAAAGACAGATTCGACGAATTGAAGACGCAAACAACCAAAAAGCTCAAAAGTACAAAATACAATCAAAGAGGTTCCAATTATTGATAAGAAACGTCTCGAAATTACAAGAGTACAAGATTCAAAACGCAAAGTACAAAATATAAAATTGTACGCAAGGACGTTCAAAAATCCGGAACCGGGACCAGAGTCAACTCTCAACGCTCGACGCAACGGACTAAAAATTACAAGTCAACTATGCACATAAATATAATATAATATTTAAATAATTCTTATAATTATTTATATATTATATAAATAAAATAAACCGTCGGCAAGAAAGACTCCAAAATGGAGTGAGCTGTATTTACAAACTCCGCGACTCGCGGAGTTTGAAGGCAAAAAGGGCCGCGAGTCGCGGAGCCCCAAATTCTGAAACTCCCTATAAAGCCAACCGAATTCTGATCATTTTTCATACTCATATATCCATCTCTCTATCTATATACGTAATATTTATATTTATAATTTATATTTTAATTTTAATTTTAATTATAATTCTAATAATAAGGGTATGTTAGCGAATATTGTAAGGGTGTAAGTCGAAATTCTGTCCGTGTAACGCTACGCTATTTTTAATCATTGTAAGTTATGTTCAACCTTTTTAATTTAATGTCTCGTAGCTAAGTTATTATTATGCTTATTTAATCCGAAGTAATCATGATGTTGGGCTAATTACTAAAATTGGGTAATTGGGCTTTGTACCATAATTGGGGTTTGGACAAAAGAACGACACTTGTGGAAATTAGACTATGGGCTATTAATGGGCTTTATATTTGTTTAACTAAATGATAGTTTGTTAATGTTAATATAAAGATTTACAATTGGGCGTCCCTATAAATTACCATATACACTCGATCGGACACGATGGGCGGGGTATTTATATGTACGAATAATCGTTCATTTAACCGGACATGGGAATGGATTAATAGCCACTAGAATAATTAAAACAGGGGTGAAATTATGTACAAGGACACTTGGTATAATTGATAACAAAATATTAAAACCTTGGATTACACTCAGTCGACATCCTGGTGTAATTATTAAACAAAGTATTAAAATCTTGTTACAGTTTAAGTCCCCAATTAGTTGGAATATTTAACTTCGGGTATAAGGATAATTTGACGAGGATACTCGCACTTTATATTTATGACTGATGGACTGTTATGGACAAAAACCAGACGGACATATTAAATAATCCAGGACAAAGGACAATTAACCCATGGGCATAAAACTAAAATCAACACGTCAAACATCATGATTACGGAAGTTTAAATAAGCATAATTCTTTTATTTCATATTTAATTTCCTTTATTTTATATTTAATTGCACTTCTAATTATAGCACTTTTATTTATTGTTATTATATTTAATTGCACTTTTAATTATCGTACTTTTTAATTATCGCAAGTTTATTTTATCGCACTTTTATTATTCGCAATTTTATTATCGTTATTTACTTTACGCTTTAAATTAAGTCTTGTATTTATTTATTATTTTACATTTGGTTTTAACTGCGACTAAAGTTTTAAAATCGACAAACCGGTCATTAAACGGTAAAAACCCCCCTTTATAATAATAATATTACTTATATATATTTGTATTTTTTTTTTTATAAAAGTAAACAAATATAGCGTTAAGCTTTGTTTAAAGATTTTCCCTGTGGAACGAACCGGACTTACTAAAAACTACACTACTGTACGATTAGGTACACTGCCTATAAGTGTTGTAGCAAGGTTTAAGTATATCCATTTAATAAATAAATAAATATCTTGTGTAAAATTGTATCGTATTTAATAGTATTTTCTTATAAAATTTAATAGTATTTTATATACACCTCGCGACACATCAGGTAATATAACCAATCAAGATCGTGCCATTACAAATCTCTCTCTTAGAATATTAGTCATGATCATTCGAAACTTCATACATACGAATTCTGGACCATTATTCGCTTGACTTAAAGTCGGGAAGAGAAAACAAGAGCATGAAGCTCTGAAATATAAAAGGAAATATAAAGCCGATCACAAACACAGAAATTACAAACCGTGTATATGTAACACCCTGTTTTCCCGTGCGCGTATAAAGGTACGTACTTAATCAATAGTACGCTTATAACTTGTTCGTTATGTGATTAAATGAGCTACGGGGCTAGCTGTCGTATAAGTGTATATGTATATATATATATATGTATGTTTGAATGCGTGCGTGAACGTGTTTATGAATGTGTCGCGTTGGCGTCGAGTCGTGTGAGATCTAAGATCGAGGTTTAGACGTGCATAGGAAGGGTGAAAGATGTTGTGCTTGTTGTTTGAACCTATGATTTATGTTAAATTGTCGAAGTGATCAGGAATAGGCCAATGCCGCGCCGCGAGGAAAGGGGCCGCGACGCGACAATCAAAGCAAATCCAGATCAGAACTTGAGTTAAGAAGGGTCGTTTTTCCTTCTTTATGTCGCGTCGCGACAAAGGAGCCGCGCCGCGGCACCTCTGCAGTTCTGACTCCGATTTCTGCTCAAATTAAAAAGGGTTTTAGGGGCAATTTGGTCTTTTTGCGTGTAGATCTGATGGGAGCTTTTAATATCAACCACTTATCCTATATTTCTCATTTCTTTTCTATTTTCTTTCAAAATTTCCTCTCAAAACTTAAAATCCACTTAGTTTAAACTTGAGATTTGAAGAAGAAGTTTTGTGAATCAATCATAGGAGCAAGAATTAAAGTTGTTCTCCTTGCTATTAGCTACAAGAGGATAGTTTTGGTAAGTCTCAACTTTAAGTTTTGAGTTTTATTTAGTTTAAGCTAGGGTTTGGTTCATATGGAACTTGTGTGACCCATTTGAGGGTTAAATGGGTGGATTTTAGGTTAGTTTGTTGAAAGGAAACCCTAATTACCATAATCTAGGGTTTGGTCTAATGAAATGAGGTTTGTAAGTGTTAATGGTGTTGTAATCATTAAAACACTTGTTTAAAGTTGAATGATGTTAATTGGGTCATGTTTGACTAAGCTTGCAAGTGTAAGAGTTAAAATGGGTCATATGAGTCAAAGTTGACCTAATTGGGTAAAATGGGTATGAAATACACCAAGTTTATGTTAGTTGATGTTAATAGACCCTAATCACTAGCTTTTAGTGATTTATGACAAGGAATGGTCATTAATAGGCGGTTTTGGTGTAGTTGAGTCATTTAATGCAATCGGGTCATTAAATGCTCAAGGGTTAGAAATTGGCATTTAAAGCAACTAGATTGTATGTTAATAAATGCATAATGTAATAGGTACGTTACATTGAAGGGTTGCAAGCTCGGTTAGCTTTCACAAGAGACTTGAGGTGAGTGGAATATCTATATATGTATGTATATGATTTATGTGCCGTATTGATGGTGTCACATAGCCGTTTTGTGACCATAGTTGCGAGACATAGCCATTTTTGTCTACGTTTATTATTTATGCACATAGCCGTGTTTGTGCATATAGTGGCGAGTAATAGCCGTGTTTTACTTCCACGTTGTTATCCGTGTTATTTGTGCACATAGCCGTGTTTGTGTACAAGATTGTGAGTAATAGCCGTGTTTTACTCACATGTTGATCAAGTGATGCCATAGCCATTTTTGGGAACACTTGGGGGTGATGCCATAGCCGTTTTTGGAACACCTCGGGGGTTAGTATACCATAGCCGGGTTTGGGAGCTAATTGTTGTTATGAACATCGATGACTTGTTTCGCGAAGTCATTCCCCTTGCGAAGAATTTTGGTTAACCATGGTTTATAGTTGATGATGCTAGCATTTGATTTATGATTATGATATTTATGCTATTAATGTGGCTAGTTGTACGGTTTGACGATACTAGCTTATTTATCGAGATGTTATGCGATTGTGTGTGTTATATGATATCGTGGATGCGTGTGGGTAAGTCTTATATGCATGTATATATTTATTCTACTCACTAAGCTTTGCTTACCCCTCTCGTTGTTTATCTTTTTAGATGCAGGCGCAGACAAGGGGAAGGGGGTCGTTGGGCACTAGGTATCCCTTGTTGTTGTTATGTTGGAGCTTTTGGAAGTTGGCCTAGTTTTGGATAGTTTAGTCCCAAACCATGCTCGGAACGTCGTTTGGTTTATAAACTATCATTTGTAATGGGTCAAACTTGTACTAAACTTTATTCGTGGCCCTCGTGCCTTTTGTAAACAATTAATTGTTGTGCGTTTTAAATGGTGAAAGGACCCGTTCATATACATTATAAACGATTCACAATAGTTGATTACATTGCGAGGTATTTAACCTCTATATGATACATTTTACAAACATTGCATTCGTTTTTAAAAGACAAACTTTCTTTACATCGAAAATTGACAGGCATGCATACCATTTCATAATATCCACTATCCAACTATAAATTGATTTAACAATAATCTTTGATGAACTCAATAACTCGAATGCAACGTTCTTCGAAATATGCTATGAAAGACTCCAAGTAATATCTTTAAAATGAGCAAATGCACAGCGGAAGATTTCTTTAACACCTGAGAATAAACATGCTTTAAAGTGTCAACCAAAAGGTTGGTGAGTTCATTAGTTTATCATAATCATTTATTTCCATCATTTTAATAGACCACAAGAATTTCATTTCCAGTTCTCATAAATATACGTCCCATGCATAGAGACAAAAATAATCATTCATATGGTGAACACCTGGTAACCGACATTAACTAGATACATATAAGAATATCCCCTATCATTCCGGGATCCTCCTTCGGACATGATATAAATTTCGAAGTACTAAAGCATCCGGTACTTTGGATGGGGTTTGTTAGGCCCAATAGATCTATCTTTAGGATTCGCGTCAATTAGGGTGTCTGTTCCCTAATTCTTAGATTACCAGACTTAATAAAAAGGGGCATATTCGATTTCGATAATTCAACCATATAATGTAGTTTCGATTACTTGTGTCTATTTCGTAAAACATTTATAAAAATTGCGCATGTATTCTCAGCCAAAAAATATAAAGGGTAAAAAGACAAATGAAACTCACGCATATAAATATTGTAAATCAGTTAATAAAGCATTTGCATGTATTCTCAGCCCAAAAATATATATAAAAAGGGAATAATGAAACTCACCATACTGTATTTCGTAGTAAAAATACATATAACGTCATTGAACAAGTGCAAGGTTGGCCTCGGATTCACGAACCTAAATTAATTATATATAATTATGTGTTGGTCAATATTTGTCTAACAAATTAGGTCAAGTCATAGTGTACCACAATCCTAATGCTCGAGACTAATATGCAAAAGTCAACAAAAGTAAATTTGACTCAAAATCATTTCCAAAAATCTATACATGATTAATATATAGTTTAAATATCGTCATTTTATATTTTTAAATATTTTTAAAAGATTTATTAGAGTAAATAATATAATTTATTTATTAATAAATAAAATTTTATATTACATTTATATAATAAAATATACTTTTATATATATTAAGTAATAAAATTTATAGGGTTCATTTAATATCATAAAGATAATATGATAGGTATTATTAAAGTAAGTTATTACACGTAGTAAAATATGTTTGTATCACATATTTATTTGATAAAATAATATCTATAATGATAGTAAGTAAAAGTTGTATTATTTTGTAATAATAATTATTATTATAAAAAAATCAATATTTATAATTACTAAGATGACATTATGATAAAACGATAATTCTAATTATGATAACTTTGATATTTACGATAATTTTTAATATTATCTTTAAAATAATAATTCTATTTAAAATAATAATAATAATGATATTTTATAGTAACAATGACATTTCTATTAAAATGATAATTTTTGTTAAAATGATAGTTTTAATACTAACGATACTTTTAATAATAATAGTAATGATAAAAATAATAAGAACGATAATTTTATCTAAATCAATATCTTATAATATTTTAATTTCATCATGATACTCTTACTCATTATTTCCTAATCGTTTCGTTTAATAGCTTTTAATCGTCTTTTATATCGTGTTCATAATAATGATAATAATAGTAATCAAAATAATTAGGTGTTACAAATATTTGTTTTAATTACACTAATATTAATAATGATAGTTACTATAACATTATTAACGATAATACTAATAATTATCTTAATGATAATATAGTAATAATAATAATAACAATAACAATAACCATTTTTAAATAATGATATATATATTAATAATGATAATAATAATAATAATAATAATAATAATAATAATAATAATAATAATAATAATAATAATTGGATAATAATAATAATACTAATTATAACTTTAACGATAATAACGATAGTAATAATAAAAAAAATAACAATTTTTAATGATAAATCCCTTTTATTGATAAATATAATAATAATGATAATAATAAGATAAAACTAGAACGACGATAAAAACGACAATAATAATAATCATTTTTAATAAAAATATCGAAAATTCAATTGATTATAACTTCTAATCCGTTCATCGAAACCATTCGATACCTAAAGGAAAAGTTCTTAATTTTTCGCTAGCTTTCCAAGGACATGCATATCTTATACCTTATCTCAACCGCAAGTGTAACTAATTCAATATTCAACCTAACCTGTCTAAGGGCAATATCAAAAGTACAAGCATGCATAATCCTAAATACTCGAGCACTAGTCAGGGATACACTATTAGTATGTAAAAGTTAAATTATGAGTACTCACGTATCAATATTAAGATTCAATATTGCAGGAAAGGTACGTAGACGCAACGGAAATGATAAACACTATATTGACCTCACGAGCATACCCATGAACCATACTCAATCACCTCCATAGCTATAACCCATAATTTCCTTAATCCTATCATACTCGAAAAACAATTTCGAAATCACTCGGACAGCACTCCGTCGTAATATTTTATGTATACTAATAATATATTGAAATAATACGGAGTAAATATATATATGTAAATCGATTGAGAGAGTTTAGAGACAAATATTTTCAAGTTTCTATGAAATAATGAAACCTATTGAATTCTATTTATAATAGATTTTTGAATTATTAAAGTGAATTATTAAAGTATGAATTATTAAAGTGAATTATTAAAGTATGAATTATTAAAGTGAATTATTAAAGTATGAATTATTAAAGTGAATTATTAAAGTATGAATTATTAAAGTGAATTATTAAAGTTAAAGTAAAGTAAAAATAAAGCAAAGGTAAAGTTTAAGTATAGTAAAAGTATAAAACTATGTACGTATAATACGCGTATAAATATATATAATATTAATTTAAATCGTTATATATATTTAATAAAATAAAATATAAATATCGTTATCTTTATCATACTAGTTAAGTAATGAGTTGTCAAAAGTGGTTCTAGATATTTATAAAAGTTATATACGTTTTAATAATAAAGTTCTTTTTAAACTGAAAACGTTTTTGTACGTTTGAAACTAAATAGATCAATCGAGTCTTTATGAGATTCAATCTTCCACTATCCTTTGTCTAGTTCTCAATGATTGACAATTTGTTCTTATTTATAAATCACTTTACCATTTTCTGAATATTGTTAAAATGGAAAGATTTCTCAAATCAACGTGGGCCTTTCAACAGAGACTTGTAATCATAATTCAATATATCTGATAATTCAATCATTTGATCTTATCTTCTAATTCCATTGATAAATATTTTGAAACAGATACAATCATATATATAAAGTATTTAATCTAATATTTTGTTTACGTTTCAAGTTATAATATATATATACACATATACATATATAATCATATTCGTTTAATGGTTCGTGAATCGTTGGAACTTGGTCGAGGTTGAATGAATGTATGAACATGGTTTAAAATTCTTGCAATTTAACTTAACAAATATTGCTTATCGTGTCGAAAACATATAAAGATTAAAGTTTAAATTTGGTTGGAAATTTCCGGGTTGTCACAAATGGAACTCGAGAAATGGGTTACATATTTATTTGGCGTGTAATTGTGTTGTATAAAAAAAATTATCGTATGGATTACGGGTTGGGTTGTTACAAGTGGTATCAGAGCATGGTCTAAGGGATTTAGGTGACTTGAGATAGGTGCCTAGACTTAGACTTTTATGTTGTTGAATTATATGCGGGACTTGTAGGATTACGGGTCAGTGCGGGGTTTGATTAGCTCTTTGATGCATAAGTGGACAACTATGCTATGTTATGATGTTACTAATCGTGTGTTATTGTTTTGAACATCGAGCAAGATGGTTGTGATACGTTTGAGCATGGCACGGCATGTGAGCGTAATAGTGAGTCGCGACCACTATTACGGTTGCAAGTCAAGTCAAGCAAGGATGTGCGACAAGTATCTAGCTAGATGTGGTGTGCGTGCGGTCATATGCATAGGTATATATGTGTATTAAATTGTTGGTGATTTCTAATCCATTTTTAATCTTTAGAATGAAGACGAGAAATGGAACGAATATGAATGGCAATGGTGGTCCCTCTCATGTGGAGGAAGATGAGATGACTACCAAGATTGAGACCGTTTTAGAAAACTATGTTTCGGTTTTCTCACGAAGGGTTAAACAAATATTCGAAGAGTCAATTTCGGAACAAATTGTCGATATGATTCAAGAACGAATGACTAATGCCGTCAAAGAAGAAGTTGAAAGGAGGTTTCTTAGACCTCAAAATGTGGGCGAATTGGAGTTTAGCTATAAGAACTTCTTGGCGACTAAGCCTCCTCACTTTCACGGGGATCCCGACCCCATGAAAAGTGCGGCTTGGATTTCCGATGTTGAAGGTTGTTTTTGCACTATCGAGTGCCAACCCGAGAAGAAAACGAGGCTTGCTACTAGTTTGTTAAGGGGCCATGCTAAAGATTGGCTCGATGGTAAGATTGATATGGTGGGTGATGCGGCTTTTGTAGGTTTATCATGGGCGGAGTTCAAGAAATAGTTTTTCCTTGAATATCGTACGCAAGCGGATCTTTCCAAATTGCGAAATGAGTTAAGGAACATGCGTCAAGGGTCTTTGGACCTAAACACTCTCAAAACCAACTTTCTCACCAAGGCACGTTTTTGCCCCGAGTATGTGGGAAATGATCAAATGCTAATGGAAGACTTTCATGCAACCCTTAGAGATGATTTGAAGGGTAAAATTAGTATCGGTCATGTTGAAACTTTCGCTAAGCTTTTGGCGGTGGCAAAAGGGTTTGAAGCACAAGCTCCGAGTCCGGTTCCGGTTAGTTATGGGTCGAGCAAAAGAAAATTTGGAGCGCCTAGTTACTCCAACAAGAAGAGCAAGGGTGTGTCCGAAAGCGTCGGAAGTGTGAAGAAGGGTGGTTCGAATACTTTTACTCCTACTTGTTATAGTTGTGGGAAGCCGGGTCATTACGCTCATGATTGTTTGACCAAGATGGTCACGTGCTTTAATTGTCAAAAGACGGGGCACCGGAAGGCGGAATGTCCCGAATTATCAAACGACCAAGTAAAGAGGCTAGAGAAGGCGGCGGGGTCAGCTAGGGGGCGTAACTACTTAATGACGAATGATGAATCTAAACAATCCAACGAAGTCGTCTCAGGTACTTTCATGGTTAACTCTAATCCGGCACGGATACTTTTTGATAGTGGTGCTAATTTGTCTTTCGTGTCTCCAAGATTTGTGCCTAAGTTAAATAAACCGCTAGTGAAGTTGAGTCATCCGATAGAAGTTGAAATAGCAGATGGCAAGATGGCGCTAGTAGTTGATGTGTGTAAAGATTGTAATGTGGTGTTTGGTTCCGAGAACTTTAAAATTGATCTCATCCCGATGACCTTGGGTGATTTTGAAATTGTCATTGGTATGGATTGGCTCGATCGTTATAGAGCCGATATTGCATGCCATGAGAAATCTATACGTGTGAAGACCCCTAGTGGGGGAGAGCTAATTATTCATGGTGATAAACGAAGGAGACCGGTGCCGATATGCACTTTTGCACGGGCACGTCGTCTCGTTGTTACCGGTGGCATGGCTTTCCTTGCTCATGTTGTTGATACTCGTAATGAGCCACCACCCATTCGTGAAATTCCGGTGGTTAGTGAATTTGAAGACGTTTTTCCGGATGAGTTACCGGGTGTTCCGGCGGAAAGACAAGTTGAATTTCGCATTGAGTTGGTTCCGGGAGCTACTCCCATTGCTAAAACTCTGTATCGTTTAGCACCGACGGAAATGCAAGAATTGTTAAATCAAACCCAGGAGTTACTTGAGAAGGGTTTTATTCGACCGAGTGCTTCGCCATGGGGTGCTCCGGTCTTGTTCGTGAAGAAGAAAGATGGTAGTATGCGTATGTACATCGACTATCGGGAGTTAAATAAAGTGACGATCAAAAATCGTTATCTATTGCCTAGGATTGGCGATTTACTCGACCAACTTCAAGGCGCTACGTACTTCTCTAAAATTGACCTACGGTCCGGCTATCATCAAATGACCCGTCCGTGAGGAAGATATCGAGAAAACGGCCTTTCGTACTCGTTATGGGCATTTTGAATTTGTAGTTATGCCTTTTGGTCTTACGAATGCACCGGCGGCATTCATGGATCTTATGAACCGAGTGTGCCAACCTATGTTGGGCAAGTCGGTAATTGTGTTCATTGACGATATTCTTGTATATTCTAAGAGTATGAAGGAACATGAACACCATTTGCGCGAAGTGTTGAAGACATTGAGAAAAGAGAAGTTGTATGCTAAATTCTCGAAATGTGAATTTTGGCTAAGGGAGGTTCAATTCCTTGGCCATATTGTGAACAAGGATGGTATTCAAGTAGATCCGGGGAAGATAGAAACGGTGAAGAGTTGGGGACAACCGACTACGCCTACGGAAATCCGAAGTTTTCTCAGATTGGCCGGTTATTATCGTCGGTTTATCCAAGACTTTTCCAAGATTGCTTCGCCATTAACTAAGTTGACAAGGAAGAATACGAGATTCAATTGAGAGAACGAGCAAGAAATCGCTTTTCAATTGTTGAAAGAGAAATTATGTAAAGCTCCGGTCTTAGTATTGCCGGAAGGTGTAGATGATATGACGGTCTATTATGATGCTTCTTTGAATGGGCTCGGGTGTGTTCTAATGCAACGAGGTAAAGTCATCGCTTACGCCTCTCGCCAATTAAAGGAACATGAAAAGAGATACCCGACTCATGATCTCGAATTAGCGGCGGTGGTCCATGCTTTGAAAATTTGGCGCCATTACTTGTATGGTGTCAAGTGTACGATTTATTCGGATCACAAGAGTTTGAAACATCTTTTTGATCAACGGGATTTGAATTATCGTCAACGTAGATGGATGGATGTGATGAAGTATTATGATTGTGAGATACTTTATCATCCGGGCAAAGCGAATGTGGTCGCGGATGCGTTAAGCCGAAAGAGTCACCACCGGGCATTACGATTGGGATTGTTACGTATGATTATTACTAACGATTTTCTTGAAAAACTTGGTGTGATTCAAATAGAGGCTTACGTTCACAACAAGCATGCGGAACGAATTATGGGGCAATCGGAATTCATTACGATGGGTTCGCGTGGTTTATTGTCTTTTCAAGAAAGAGTGTGGGTGCCTAAGATGGGTGATTTCCGAAAGGTGCTTCTTGATGAGGCGCACAAGTCTAAGTATTCCATACATCCGGGTGCGACGAAGATGTACCATGATTTGAAGAAAGATTATTGGTGGCCGGGCATGAAACGCGACGTTGTTAAGTATGTTGAGCAATTCGTCACGTGTTTGCAAGTTAAAGCCGAACACCAAAAGCTGTATGGTAAGTTACAACCGCTAGAAATTCCGATGTGGAAGTGGGAGCATATTACCATGGATTTTATTACCAAGTTGCCAAAAACGGCAAGAACCCAATTTGATACTATTTGGGTGATTGTTGATAGATTGACGAAAAGTGCATTGTTTCTTCCTATTAAAGAAGCGATTACATCGGAGGCACTTGCGAAGATGTTCATTAAGGAGGTGATATCAAGACACGGCGTTCCCGCGTCTATCGTTTCGGATCGGGACACGCGTTTTACTTCTCGATTTTGGAAGAAGTTTCATGAAGATATGGGTACAAGGGTAAATATGAGTAAGGCGTACCATCCTCAAATGGACGGTCAAACCGAACGTACGAATCAAACATTGGAGGATATGTTACGTGCGTGTATCATTGACTTCGGTGGTAGTTGGGATGAACATTTACCTTTGGTGGAATTCTCGTACAATAATAGTTTTCACTCTAGTATTGGAATGCCACCGTATGAGATGTTGTATGGTAGCAGGTGTCGAACCCCAATTTGTTGGGGCGAAGTGGGACAAAGGGAAGTCGGGAGCTCCGACTTGGTATTGGAGACAAATGATAAAATCGATATGATTCGGGAACATTTGAAAAAGGTGCAAGATAGGCAAAAATCTTGCGCCGATAAGCGTAGACGTTTGATCGAATTCCAAGAAGGTGATATGGTGATGCTCAAGGTTTCGCCATGGAAGGGTATTATTCGGTTTCGAAAATGAGGAAATTTAGCTCCTCGGTTTATTGGGCCGTTTAAGGTTTTAGCTCGTGTTGGTGAAGTCGCGTATCGTTTGGAATTACCCGAAGAACTTGCGGGGATCCATAACACATTTCATGTTTCCCACCTCCGTAAGTGTCTTGCGGATGATTCTTCATGGATGCCTTTAGACGAAATTGAGCTAAACAACAAGTTAGAATACTTTGAAGAGCCGATTGCTATACTCGATGAGAAGGTAAAAATGTTGCGTAACAAAGAGGTGAGGACCTTTAAGGTCCAATGGCGTCGTAGTAAAGGTTCCGAGTTTACTTGGGAGCCCGAAGAATTCGTGTTGGTTTACCTTCCCTCGTGTCATGCGGCTTGGATCGCGAGGACGCGCTACGATTTAAGTGGGGGAGAGTTGTAACACCCCGTTTTTCCGTGCGCATATAAAGGTACGTACTTAATTAATAGTACGCTTATAACTTGTTCGTTATGTGATTAAATGAGCTACGGGGCTAGCTGTCGTATAAGTGTATATGTATATATATATATGTATGTTTGAATGCGTGCATGAACGTGTTTATGAATGTGTCGCGTTGGCGTCGAGTCGTGTGAGACCTAAGATCGAGGTTTAGACTTGCATAGGAAGGGTGAAAGATGTTGTTCTTGTTGTTTGAACCTTTGATTTATGTTAAATTGTCGAAGTGATCAGGAATAGGCCAATGCCGCGCCGCGAGGAAAGGGGCCGTGACGCGACAATCAAAGCAAATCCAGATCAGAACTTGAGTTAAGAAGGGTCGTTTTTCCTTCTTTATGTCGCGCCGCGACAAAGGAGCCGCGCCGCGGCACCTCTGCAGTTCTGACTCCGATTTCTGCTCAAATTAAAAAGGGTTTTAGGGGCAATTTGGTCTTTTTGCGTGTAGATCTGATGGGAGCTTTTAATATCAACCACTTATCCTATATTTCTCATTTCTTTTCTATTTTCTTTCATAATTTCCTCTCAAAACTTAAAATCCACTTAGTTTAAACTTGAGATTTGAAGAAGAAGTTTTATGAATCAATCATAGGAGCAAGAATTAAAGTTGTTCTCCTTGCTATTAGCTACAAGAGGATAGTTTTGGTAAGTCTCAACTTTAAGTTTTGAGTTTTATTTAGTTTAAGCTAGGGTTTGGTTCATATGGAACTTGTGTGACCCATTTGAGGGTTAAATGGGTGGATTTTGGGTTAGATTGTTGAAAGGAAACCCTAATTACCATAATCTAGGGTTTGGTCTAATGAAATGAGGTTTGTAAGTGTTAATGGTGTTGTAATCATTAAAACACTTGTTTAAAGTTGAATGATGTTAATTGGGTCATGTTTGACTAAGCTTGCAAGTGTAAGAGTTAAAATGGGTCATATGAGTCAAAGTTGACCTAATTTGGTAAAATGGGTATGAAATACACCAAGTTTATGTTAGTTGATGTTAATAGACCCTAATCACTAGTTTTTAGTGATTTATGACAAGGAATGGTCATTAATGGGCGGTTTTGATGTAGTTGAGTCATTTAATGCAATCGGGTCATTAAATGCTCAAGGGTTAGAAGTTGGCATTTAATGCAACTAGATTGTATGTTAATAAATGCATAATGTAATAGGTACGTTACATTGAAGGGTTGCAAGCTCGGTTAGCTTTCACAAGAGACTTGAGGTGAGTGGATTATCTATATATGTATGTATATGATTTATGTGCCGTATTGATGGTGTCACATAGCCGTTTTGTGACCATAGTTGCGAGACATAGCCGTTTTTGTCTACGTTTATTATTTATGCACATAGCCGTGTTTGTGCATATAGTGGCGAGTAATAGCCGTGTTTTACTCCCACGTTGTTATCCGTGTTATTTGTGCACATAGCCGTGTTTGTGTACAAGATTGTGAGTAATAGCCGTGTTTTACTCACATGTTGATCAAGTGATACCATAGCCGTTTTTGGGAACACTTGGGGGGTGATGCCATAGCCGTTTTTGGAACACCTCGGGGGTTAGTATACCATAGCCGGGTTTGGGAGCTAACGGTTGTTATGAAGATCGATGACTTGTTTCGCGAAGTCATTCCCCTTGCGAAGAATTTTGGTTAACCATGGTTTATAGTTGATGATGCTAGCATTTGATTTATGATTATGATATTTATGCTATTAATGTGGCTAATTGTACAGTTTAACGATACTAGCTTATTTATCGAGATGTTATGCGATTGTGTACGTTATATGATATCGTAGATGCGTGTGGGTAAGTCTTATATGCATGTATATATTTATTCTACTCACTAAGTGTGATGCCCCGTACAAAACCATCATGTACGAATCATCAACAACAGGATCATTACAAGGTTAAGTACTATATGCTGTAATTAAAGAAGTTGTATTCACGATAAAAAGATGACGTCATAACCGACGTCAATTGTTTTACACCAACAGTATGCTTCTACGAATAGCAAGCATGTATAATTGTATGTGACCCTTAAGTCGTTACAAAACATAGTTTCAAATGTATTAAAGTTTGAATGCAAGATAAACAGTTCATGCGGTGATAACACTAGAGCAGTGGGTGTCTACGGCAAGACTAGCACGACAGCGGAAACAAATAACCTTAAGCACCTGAGAAAAACATGCTTAAAAACGTCAACACAAAGGTTGGTGAGCTATAGTTTAAGTATAACAATATGTAAGGTAGGCCACGAGATTTCAGTGCTATAAAGAGCGTTTCAAAACAGTATGATAAAGTATATGTTAACCGTGGGCACTTGGTAACTAACTTAACGTTTATACCCCCTGAAAGTACACTTGGCAAGTGCGTATGTCTACGAAGTATTAAACACTCATTAAATGCTAGCGCGACTAGCCCGAGTGGGGATGTCAAACCCTATGGATCCATATCTAAGATTCGCGTTCACGGTTCAAAAACCAATGATTAAACGTTACCGAGCTAAAGGGAATGTTTATGCCATTGTATAACCCACACATATATAAGTTTAAGTACTCGTGCCTAGTATGTAATACATAAAATCCGCATGTATTCTCAGTTCCAAAAATAAGTTAAAGTAAAAAGGGAATGCTATAACTCACAATGATAAAGTAGCGGTAAAGTATGACTCGGAAAGTAAGCAAGTAATGAAGGTTGTCCAAACGGGTCCTCAACCTAAGTCAAATAGTACTAAGTCATTAAATCATCCGTATAGGTTTAAAAGTATGTAAATAAGGTCTTAAAGGTCATCATCATTCATCATTAAACAAAAGGTGTAAAGTAAGTTTCGTTCATGAAAAGAGTTTAAAACAAAGGCTGAGTTCGGTCAGTCACCACGGCCTCTATACCTACTGAAATAAGATTAGACCAATGGCCATGGCTCTGTCTATGAGTTCTTTAAGTTTGATAAAAATTACAGAAGCAAAATCGTCTTCGTTTGACCGTGGCGACGGTCTAAGTGCGAGTAGGTCAGAATTTTCAGCACAACGTTAAATGGACATAGTGACGATCGGAGGGCCATAAATCCTAAACCGTAACTCGGATTAAGACGAGTCCTATATGAAAAGTTATCTACTCGAACAGATCTATCTGAAAATCATAATTACAGTAGCCCAGGTCGTACGGATCACACACAGAAACAGTAGAACAGTAGGGTCAGTAGGTTCCGGCGGTTCTTGGTGTTCGATGCTTATCATGGTTCTCATCCTTGATGCATATAGCTTTAAGTGTACAAATCGTTGATGTGTTTGCATCATTTTAACCAAGGTTTGACCATCATAACCCAAGTGTAAGTCTAAGACATGAAGCACAACTCACTTAAGTGTTGCAAGTGTTTTGATGAACCGAAGTTACATCAAAGTCTTAGATTCAACACATACATGAAATGTAAAAGTAATATTAACCAAGTTTTGACTATTATGACACAAGTGTAGGTCTAAGACATGTAACACAACTCACTTAAGAGTTGTATGAAGTTTGATGAACTAAGGTTACATCAAAGTCTTAGATCGAACACACACATGAACTTTAAAACTAATAATAAGTTACAAACTTGAAAGTAAACTTATGAAAACAAGATCTTGAGTTGTAGAACATAGTTCTTAGTTTGATCTTGAAGATCCAAGACTCAAAAGTCTAGATTTAACATAAGTGTACAAAGTTATAATTTAAGAAAGCTTACTAACATGTTCTTGAACTTTTAAAGTTAACTCTAGTTCAAGAAAGTATGAGATCAAGACTAACTTGTAGTACTTGACCATTTAACCAACAACATGAAATTTAAGTGCATAATATGAAGTAACGAACTAAATAAACAAGTTAATAAGTCATGGTTGTTCATACTTTAAAGATTCAAGCCTAAGTCTTGATCTTTAGAAAGTAAACTTTAAGTTTACTTCATGAACTTCAAGTATGAGTTACAACACATGAACTTTCTTTCTTTAAACAAGTATTAAGTGGAGATCATAAACTAGAAAGTTTATGTCTTGTATGTTCTTGTTAGAACAAGATAGATGAAGAATAAAACTAACAAGTTTGCTTCTTAGAAGATAATAAGTAAATAACAATAACAACAAGTAAGTAAGTAAACCATAAACATGAACAAGTAACTACAAGAAAATGATGATGATTATGGGATGTTCTTGCTACGGTTTTACAAGGAAAAAAGAAAGGAACAAAAGCTTCAAGTTACTTACAAAAACTAGAGAGAAAAGAGAGAAACTTGGAAGTGTTTTTGTGTGTGTGTTTGAATGAGAGAAAACAAGAGAGTGAAGTAATGAAAAATGAAAACCAAAACTCCCTTGTAGGAGAGCTAGGCTGACGGTTTCTCAAGCATATTGGGGGAGGGAGTTGTTCCTTGGTCACTAGCATGAAAAGCCTTAAAAGTGTGGTTAATAGATGGCCATGCATAGGGATTATGGTAACTAGATTCTCATTTGAACAAAACTAGCTAGTTTCCATCTAAATAATACTTACAAGTGTAAGACATGGGCTAACTAGTCCAACTAAGAAGTAGGGTGGGCTTATAAGCCCATATTCAAGAGTCCATTTACATTAATCAAGTCCAAGTTCCATTAATTAACAAATAAATCCAATTAAAGCCCAAGTAACTAACTAATCACCATAGTTAATTAAAATGATTAATAAACCTTAATCATGAATGTAAATAATATGTGAAAATATTATTCGTGAAAGTTTCGTGTGTCACAAAGACGTTTCGGGCATTCAAAGTCATGTATGATCAATCATGGTAACATGTAAATGTAATAACATACATTCGTTTAAATCACAAGTATTAATAATAACAATTATTAATAAATAAACGTTGGAAAATCCAAGGTCGTTACACTAAGCTTTGCTTACCCCTCTCGTTGTTTATCTTTTTAGATGCAGGCGCGGACAAGGGCAAGGAGTCGTTGGGCACTAGGTGTCCCTTGTTGTTGTTATGTTGTAGCTTTTGGAAGTTGGCCTAGTTTTAGGTAGTTTAGTCCCAAACCATGCTCGAAACGTCGTTTGGTTTATAAACTATCATTTGTAATGGGTCAAACTTGTACTAAACTTTATTCGTGGCCCTCGTGCCTTTTGTAAGCAATTAATTGTTGTGCGTTTTAAATGGAACTCGTGAAATGGGTTACATATTTATTTGGCGTGTAATTGTGTTGTATATAAAAAAATTATCGTATGGATTACGGGTTGGGTTGTTACAGTATATCAATGCGTATAACAATATAAAGACACGGGAGAATGAGTAATACAATAATCCCTAGAGCGAAGTAGAAGAAAACAGATTCATCCAGTGGAAGTTGGAAAAGGAGAATGATTGTGGCGATAGTCAGGATAAGGACAAGGATCAGAACTGGATTAAGCATTTTCACAATCTTTTGAATTTGGGAATTGAGTATAGGAATGGTAAAAGTAATGGAACGGAAGAGGTTAATTTATATCTGGTAAAGAAATCAAGGCAGATCTCCGCATTTAATTAAAAAGATCCTAATTTCCTTAAATTCCGAAGAATCGGATTTTATTTAGATTTCAAAGATTTCTTTAAATCCCTTGAATTCTGGAAATTCACCGTGACTACGTCAAATGTTAAATCTCTATCATAATCTTTTGTGATAGCTGCATTCGTACGCTTCAAGTAATCAAATTATTTTATCTGTATTACTCGATGTTGATAAAATTCTATTTATCAACTCATATTCGTCATGAAAACATTCTTATTGTTAGCCATGACCATCCCAATCAAATTTCGGGAGGAAATTTCTTTAACGGGTAGGTACTGTGACGACCCGGAGATTTCTGACCAAATTTAAACTTAATTCTTATTTAATTTTGACTTGATAAGCAAAGCCTATTTAATTGAATCTCAAAATCTTTGAACTGTTTACATCGATACACTTAAACCTTTGACCATCCCCGACGATTCACGAACAGTTATGTGTAAATAAAAATGTATATATGATACTTTGAGTTAATAAAATAAATCAATTGAAATTAAACATATAAAATAATAAACAAATAAGTAATTATATATAAATATATACATGATATTATTATGAACTTATAGGCATATATGTGATACCTATTAATACTTATTATTTGTACATTTGTGATATATATATATATATATATATATATATATATATATATATATATATATATATATATATATATATATATATATATAAGAAGTTACTACTCAATATAAGTAGTATATTATATTGTAAAATATATTAAATGTATAAACATTAAATATTTAATATATTACTATATAATACTAATAATAAAATTTAAGTACAAGTTAAAATATTAAAGTTATATTATTATCATTACTTTCATTAATATTATTATTAATATTAAGATTAATATTTGTAACATTAATGTAAGTAGTATTATAACTAGTAGTAAGAGTATGATTTTAGTCATTATTAAGATTATCCTTTTATTTTATAATTACCATTATCATTAAAATTATTATTAATATTATAAATACTATTATAAAGATAATACAAATTATTATTATCATTAATAATATCAAATTTAAGAGTATTATTAATAGTTATTTTTATTATTAGTAGTTGTTAGGATTATTATTAACTATTATTATTATTATTATTATTATTATTATTATTATTATTATTATTATTATTAATATTACTATTATTAATATATTTATTTATGAATTAATACTAAAATCAGATATAAGAGTTGATTCTGTATTATATCACGATCTGGTTGTTGAAACTTTTGCATCATATCCTGCTCATGAATCTTAAGCTTGTCGACTCCAAATCACTACATTACAACCCCCAGCCAATTCAGTTAACAATTGTTATCTCCTTTTATTTTTTTTATTTTTTTTCTGTCTTTTCCCTTTTGAACGAATGATCAAGTCTACCATTTAATTATATGTAACAAACGATCAATTCAATTGTGAAAACCACTTCATTTTGATTTTCCTCTTTCATTAACAACCACACAATACCATTTAATTGCAATTGATCGATGAATTAATCAAAAAAATACAGAAGCGAAGCTCTAGTCCCCTGTACGTATACATTTTAACAAATTCTTAGAATTCTTAATGATTTTCAAAATCTAGAAATGCAAATATGTTAGAAACCTTTAGTTTAAACTATCTGCAAAGTTTCGAAGTTCAATTTTGAAATGTCCCGTTCATATTGATTATAAACGTTCCATATTAATTGATTTCGTCGCGAGGTTTTGACCTCTATATGAGACATTTTTCAAAGACTGCATTCGATTTTAAAACAAACCATAACCTTTAAAATATTACGACGATTATCAAATAACGATAATCTAAAATATAGCGTTTTTCACACGACCATTACATAATGGTTTACAATAAATATGGTTATTTACTTAATATATATATGGTTTTACTTAATATAAATATGGTTTACAATAAATATGGTTTTTCACACGACCATTACATAATGTATACATATACAAAACTTAACTATATAAATATGGTTATTTACTTATATATATATATATATATATATATATATATATATATATATATATATATATATATATATATATATATATATATATATATATATATATATATAATGACATATATAGGTTATTAACATAAAAATTATATCACCAATAATAAATATATATATATATTTGTTCGATTACAATTAAGTATATTAATAAATATACAATTGATATAGGTTCGTGAATTCGAGGCCAACCCTACAATTGTTCAATGTCGTAATATGTATTTTTACTACAAAATACAATATGGTGAGTTCATTTTATTCCCTTTTACTCTTTACATTTTTGGGACTGAGAATACATGCGCTGTTTTATAACTGTTTTGTTAAATGCTTTTAAAATATATTTTGAACTGCGAATACATGAAATACTTTTATAACTGTTTTACGAAATAGACACAAGTAATCGAAACTACATTCTATGGTTGAATTATCGAAATCGAATGTGCCCTTTTTATCATGTCCGATGTTTTTCCGGAATGATGGCGAATTTATCATGTCCGATGTTTTTCCGGAATGATGGCGAATTTATCATGTCCGATGTTTTCCCGGAATGATGGTGAATTTATCATATCCGAAGTTTTTCCGGAATGATGGCAAATTTATCATGTCCGAAGTTGTCCCGGAATGATGAGGATATTCTATATGCAATTTGTTAAGGTCGGTTACCAGGTGTTCAATCCATATGAATGATTTTTGTCTCTATGCATGGGACGTATATTTATGAGAAATGAAAATGAAAATCTTGTGGTCTATTAAAATGATGGAAATGATTATTTATGTTAAACTAATGAACTCACCAACCTTTTGGTTGACACTTTAAAGCATGTTTATTCTCAGGTATGAAAGAAATCTTCCGCTGTGCATTTGCTTATTTTAGAGATATTACTTGGAGTCATTCATGACATCTTTCAAAAGACGTTGCATTCGAGTCGTTGAGTTCATCAAGATTATTATTAAGTCAATTATAGTGGGATATATTATGAAATGGTATGCATGCCGTCAACTTTCGATGTAATGAAAGTTTGTCTTTTAAAAACGAATGCAATGTTTGTAAAATGTATCATATATAGGTCAAGTACCTCGCGATGTAACCAAGTGTAATGTACTCGTCCTGATAGATTAGGACGGGTCATGAAAATGTATCCGTTAGAGGCACATTGTAGGAGCCACTAACAAGCTCTCTGACGAAATGCTGCCTATGCTCGTCACTCAATGGCGATGAATGACACAAGCTTCTGGCGGGCCATAGGTTGCGGTCTTAGATTGCAATTTTTTTCATATCTAGCATTCACAAATAAATTCCACATTTTTTCATATATCCCAAACACGAACTCTTTGCGATGTTTTTTTTTCTTCCACGAAATTCTCAAGGTTCAAACATAAAATGTCACTAAACTCTCACCATTTTACAACCCATCTCATACATCGCTTGCACGTTTACAATGTATCATGGGTGGCTCCACCATCTCTAGATTATCATCACACAAAGGACAACAAACAAAATTCAAGCTAACTTATCGTTTATCAAGTTCAATATATAACGGCAACCTTTGTTTATTGGCACACCAAATGAGTTCTTCGACCTTATTCATAATATAGCGATTGCAAACTGTTGCTGCTGATTCTCATGAAATCATTTCATAGACGTTTCTTGAGATCTTATTCTATAAAGCAAACTAACTCCGATTCTTAAATAATCAACATCACTTATACTACTATTGCAACAAAAGATCAATAATAATAGTTGTTTGAGAACTTATTGGTATGACCTCAACATGAACTATATCACCATTCACCATAAAAAAAATATTACAGTAAAAACAAATAAGAGTTGTTTGAGAACTACGTAGTAATTGGTATAACCTCAACATGAACTATATCACCATTCACCAAAAATACGATTTGAGAAGTTAATAGAGGTTTTTTTTTTCTTAACCTTCAATGGTACTGCCAACATCGTCGCAAATTCGGTTTTCTCCTAATGTGTGTAGGTGACAAATGAGAGCATTCAATGTCGATATCGCCGTTCAAAAAAATAAAATAACAATTATATAAATATCACTAACTTGTAGAGAAATTTTTTTTACAAAACAGGGGAGATTTCACTTCACTTACAAATTTTCACTAAAATTTACACAAGTCTGAAATTTACACATAGAGTTGTAATCACTTGAATCCATAAATTTGCTTGAAAACAAAGTGACCAATGAGAACGCGACATGTGGCGCGAAAATCACATGTGATTGGAAAAAAAAATTCGAAAAATAACTTTTTTTTTCGAATTTTTTTTTGAATTTTTTTTTTTAAAATCATGTGTGATTATGCATGTCAATCACATGTGATTGTAAACCTAATCACATGTGATTATGCATGGCAAATCCAATCACATGTGATTGTACAATTCAATCACATGTGATTGTGCAGGTAAATAACATGTGATTGCAATAAAATAAAATAAAAAATTTTAAAAAATCGAAAAAAATTTAAAAAAAAATTTTCGAAAAAAATTTTTTAAATTTTTTTTCCAATCACATGCGATTTTCGCGACACGTGTCGCGCTCTCATTGGTCCCTTGAATCTCAACTTAATTTATGGACTCAAATGAATATTCCTCTTTACACATATATAAAGTTATTGAATTCGAAAATTAAAAGGTAAACAAGGTCAAACCCAAAAATAAAACTCCGTACAGTAAAGAGTATTGAAGAGTTAGAAGAGCCCTAATTCAAATTAGTCCTGAATAAAAGAACATATACAATTGCCCTAAAACAAAATCAATTCAGAATTACATACTCCTGTAATTTTCAATCCACCACCACCATCATCATCATCATTATCATCATCATCTTCTCAAAAAATTCTTAATCCCACAATCATGAAACCCCAATCTTTTTCCCCTAAAAAGATGTTCAAGTCTTTATGTAAGTCTTTCTCTTTATTTTCATCAAATTCATATTTTTTTAATCTTTATCACTAACTAATTCAACATTCATGCAGCTCGGAAGAAACCCATCACCGGTGGAACACTCCGGCCGTTCAAAGACTATTATTCCGATTGGATCACAACCCTTAAACACAAACACCTCCCTAATCTACACCATCACACGCACTCCAACACTTCAACCCCAAATCTTTTATCCGCACATGTTGAAATCATTCACCATCATTTCAAATCATACTATTTAGCCCTTGATCTTGCAGCCACTGCTGACGTGTCACAAATTCTATACCCTGTTGATCATCGCAACCCTATTGAAATCCCATTTCTTTGGTTGGGTGATTTACATCCTTACCTTTTTACGAATCTTATCAGATCTTATCTTCTTCAACATGATGATGAGTTATCAGATCAAGAAAATGAAGAAGATGAATATGATGGTCAGGAGCATGATCTTGAAGATTATGATCAACAGAATTATGATCAAGAAGATGAAGAAATTGAAGTGGGTGAATCTTGCGAGTTTTTAAAGAAACAGTGGCCATTAATGAATGCATGGAAGATTCAATCTCATAAATTAACGTCTAGAATCGATCAAATTGAACGCGGGTTGAGGTTAATGGTACCTGCATTAATGAACAGGGTTAGGAAAGCACAATTTGGGTTTGTTGAGAAAGTGGGGTCCGGCGAGGTGACGGCTGCTACGGCTGCGGCCGAATTGGAAGAGGAAATGGTGGGTATTGTTATGGATGCAAATAGGTTAAGGAAAGATGTTATATCAGAGATTGTTAGTGTTACAAGTCCTTATCAAGCAGCTTTGTTTCTTGAAGGGTTAGCCCAATTTCTTGTTGGAATTAGAGATGGGAAATTGTTGCAAGAATTCAAGAACTGTAAAACGCCAATCAATAAATGAATTTGGAGTATTGGGTTCTGTTGTTTATGACTTTTTTGAGATGATTGAAGATTAAAGTTTGGATCTTGATGATATTAATTTGGTATTTTAGTTAGGAATGTGTTAATTTCAAGAACTCAGATTTTGAATAATCCAATTTGGTTATGGTTATGATCATGGGTTATGATGTTAATGATGATCTTGAGAAGATTGAACGTTAAAGTTTGGATCTTGATGATTTTAGGGACATTTCAGAGATGCCCTGTCAAGAATCAAGATTTTAAATTTCCTTTATGAATCCTCAAGGGTGTGTGTAATTATAGTTTTTGATTTCTTTTATCTTAGTGTTGTCGAAGAGTCGTTTCAGTAGTTTCCAACTTAATAGTTGAAATCTGATTGTATGAAATGAGAGATATATAGTTTTTGAATTTTTGATAGATCTGATTGTATTCAAGGTAAAAAAATTGTATTCTATGTTTCTTGAAGTAGTAACATCATTCATACTGTTTGTACTATGAATTTGGTACTGCAGTTATCAAATTGCTTCAATCCATATCTGAAATACAGACAGTTAGGTTAATATGTTTTCAATGATTAACATTCTTTTAATCTGATACTACATCAGAATCTGGCTACTGTTTTGTTGTAGTCTGTAGCTAGGATATTTGGCCATTCAATTATTGATATGGACTACTATTGTATATACATGTATTAAGATATTCTGGTAAGTAATCACCAATAGTTAAGGTTGTATTTGACAGTCAGTCAGGTCTAGACCTGACTAAATAAGCTGTGTTGTCTCTCCTTTTGGAAAATTGTGTTAAAATCGTGTGTTTTCACCAACTTTGGATACCATGTATATAATATGATCGAGTGACATATTAATAACCTTTTAGCGATTTTTTGTAGCCCTTGAAAAGGACTTTACGACGAACTAAAATGTGTTCAAAATGGAATAAAGGTGAATGAGATACATGCTCTCAAAGTTGATTGTTTGATGCAAACTTCTTCAATGGGAATTGGAACTTGTCCTACATTCCTGAGACGGAACAAATATTTAAATGAAATGAAGACATTGCCCTCGTTATATATTGCATTGATGTTTCTGGCCTTAGTAAAAAGTTGTTGAGTACAATCTTAAGTCAAGCTAATTAGCAAATACAGTACTAACCTTGACTTAAAACTAAATAGGGGTTGCAACTGTTCAATAAGTGATACAATTATATTGTGCAGTTGTGTTTTCAAAATAGGAAATGTACTAATTTCACTCTTTTATTTCTTTCTCTTGTGTATGCTGGAAGCATTAATACTCACGTGTATTAGCGACTAGTTAGATTTGAACCTCAGACCTCTTGTTAGAATAAAAATAAATAACCTTGTGGCTCTTAAGTCTTCCTTATAAGAGTGCTCCCAACCGTCCGCCCTCATCCTCCGCCCACCTCCGCCCACCCTGGGTGCCGTTGGCACCAGGACCGCCCAGGGCCCGCCCAAGAACCGCCCAGGTTGTTTCGTCCAGCTGGTTTTCTTTTTTGAGCATAATTGAGGGCGGTAGGAAACGGGTATTTTGACCCGTTGAGAGCCACCAACGGCTATATCTCCACTCCCAACGGCTCTAACGGCTATTTCCCCCTTTTTTATTTATGTTTTTTTTTTCTCCCTTTTTTTACTCTATTTATACTCCACATTTCAACCCCATTTTTCACACAACTATCTCATATTACTTCTCCATTTCTAATATTTTTTCTCACATCTATCACCAAAAAAATGAGTTCCAAAAAAACACCAAACAAAGGAAAATCGAAACAACGTCCGGTAGTTCAAGATTCAAATTCGGTTAGTCGAGATATGATGCAAATGCTACTCGATAACTCGCAACAAACTACCGGGTTTTCTCGTTTTGCAAATACTAATGCATTTGCGGGTATGTTCGGAAACGTCCATCAACAACAATCTCAAAATGTTCCACTCTACCATAACCAACAATCTCAAAATGTTCCACTCTTCCCGAACCAACTCTCTCAAAATGTTCCAATTTACCCGAACCAACTCTCTCAAAACGTTCAAATCTACCCGAACCAACAACAAACGAAACAAACACCTTATTATCCTAGTCTCCGTGACGAATCGTCCGACGAAGAAGTTCCCGAAACACCACTCCAAAATGAACCCGAATCCGAACCCGAGCTCGAACCCGAACCCGAACCCGAAAGTGATCCGAAAGGAAAAGGAAAAGGAAAAGTGGTAGAAAAGAAAGTGAGGTGTCCGAAGACCGCGTGGACCGACTTGGAGACAAAAATTTTAGCCGAGCGTTTTGTATATGTTTCCGAACACCCGAGTGTCGGAAACGACCAAAGTCATACTTCATTTTGGGGAGAATTTCGAAGACAATACAATTCGATTGTCCCGGTGAAAAGACGTCCGGATCAAATAAGTGGAAAATGGTCGAAAATGCAAAGGGATGTCAAGATATGGATCGGTATTTACAACAAATACGAGAGAATGTGGGAAAGTGGTTGTAATAATGACGACATTATGTCCGCGGCACGAATGGCTTTCAAAGCGCAAACAAAGGGACGACACTTTGCGTTTGAGGATGCGTGGCGAGTGTTAAGGAATTGCCCGAAGTTTTTAGAAGGCGAAAGTATTTCGAGTAGCAACAAACGAAAAGAACCCGATCATATACCCATTAATGATCAAACCGAGGGAAGTTCCAACCCGAACACCAGCATGCACCCCGACCCAACTCAAATGGAAAATTTGTTAAAGGATACCGACCCAATCCGACGTCCACCAAGTCGAGCTAAAAGTCAAAGGGACTCGTACTCATCCGATGCCGCGAGCCGTATGTCCTCCGAAGAAGCTCGCTTTAAAATTGCTCAATGGTCCAAGCTTCACAAGATGTGGCGAATCAAACCATGAAAAAGCTACAAGATGATAGCAACATGCGGACTATGTTTAAAGGGTTGAAGCTTCTTTCCAAACCGGTGTCACGAGATTTGCCTCCCGATGAATACGAAATGCTAATGCTTGCTCGAGACAAAATTAAGAAAAAATATGCGAAGAAATTGCAAAACATGAACGACGACGACGACGAGTAGTTTGATTATTTGGCTTTCTAGTATTTTTTTTTTAATTGTCGTAATCTTTTAATTTTAAATCGTCATAATGTTTTAAATTTTAATTATTGTATTTTTTTTAATTTTAATGAAATGGTAGTTTTATGTTTTTTATTTTTAATTTATCATATAAATATTAATAATTATTTGATAATATAAAATAATTCAAAAATAAAATAAAAAAATGGAAGGAGGAGTGTCTTTGTTGGGAGTGTTTAGTCCTGGGTTTAGTCCTGGGAAGGAAGTGAGATGGAGGTGCTGATGTGGCGCTGAATGGTTGGTTAGTCCTGGAAGACATTGTGTCATGGTTGGGAGCACTCTAAATAGAAATCAATTTTAAAGCTCAACAAATATCCAAGTTTTTATTACGAAGAAGAATTCATCGTCAATTGCTTATAAACTAGTTTTGTAGGCCCCACGATGTTGGGGCGATTGAAAAACAATGATCTTAATAATCGAGTATAAACAATAAACCAAATTTCCATCCAACAAACTACCTTAAACTCTCTTGAAACTTTGTAAACCATAGGAAGACAAAAAAAACCTCTCACCCTCCAACTCCCAAATATGTCGCCGCCACCACCATTACTCCGGCGAAACCGACCAACTCCGGCAACCGGATTTTACCATCGTACCTCTGTCCATTAAATCCGACGCACCTCCGTCCACTACTCATCTCCCGCGCTGATATGCTTCAATCTTCACCCGAAATCAGGCCTTCGGATATGTTGGGTTCTTACCACTATTTTTTTCTTTTTATAAACGCCCGAAGACGGTGGCTAGGGTACATCGCCGACAGCGGTGGTCCGCCGATCACAACCCAAATCACCATGATGTTAAGATAAGTTGCGCTTCTCTATGTATCAAAATTTTATTTTTAGATTTAATTAATTTTCTTAAGATGTGAGATCTTTTCTTTCTAGATCTGATTTTGTTTTGCGTTTACATATCGCTTTTGTGTTTTGATTACTTTTTTTTAACCTTTTTTTTCCAGATTTGGGTGATAGTGGTAGTGACTGACGTCGGTCGCTGCTTGAAGTCGCCGCTGTTGACGATCATTTGAGAAAATAGATTTTTTAGCGTTTTCGCGCGTCGTTGCGGGTTGTTATTTTGTGTTCGTTTATTACGAAGAATGATAAAGTTCGTGTGAAGCTATTAACATACATGTAATGTGTACGAAATTGTTATAGAATAGTTGTTAAGTAGCTATCTTAAAAGTTCATTAGTCACATAATTTTTGCATTTAACGGTATTAAAATATATGTCAAGTAGGTACGTTATAAATTAATTACTAAAATGCTTGTTATCTTTTTGGTTTGCGTGGTTGGCTCTTTGCTTGCGCAACAACTTCCACCCGGCATGCTCTCGAGTTGCTGTCCACAAGGTCTTTTGGCTCTATTTATTGAGGCAACGACAAGTGTCGTTTTAGTGGCGTCTTGACTGCCGCTCAGAGCCTAAATTGATTCTTAGGCATGCTTTAAACTCCATGAAAATCTGATTCTACCATTTTCATGGCGTCCCCCCCCCCCTTTTTTTTTTTATCTATATATTTATCTATTTATTTTATTATTTTTTTTATTTATCTTTGTATTTTTTAATTTATTTTTTAATTTCTATTTTTTAGTTTTAAATTTAAAAAAAAAGTCTTTTTTTAGCCGGAGGTCCTCACGGAAGCAATCTCTCTACCCTGGAGTAGAGAGGGGGATGAATTTCCTTTCCCGTGGGTGGAGAATTCTCTCGACTCGTGGTAACAGAAACGACTTCTCTTCTAGTTTAGGGTAGAGGAAGGATTGTCTACATCTTACCTCCCCCATACCTCGCAGGCGCGGGATTGGGTATTGTTGTTGTTGTTGTTGTTGTTGTTGTTTGATAGAATATGCTTTTAAATGATTTGGTAAGTCAAAATTTTAGAGAGTAATAAAAGGAATCAATATCTTTTCATATTTCCATTTTCATATACTATATATACTAAAAATATTATTTATTATATTATATATTATATACTACAAAAATAAGCTAAAAATGTACTCCTTAACTTGAACCCATATTGAAAATAGCGCTGGTATATAGTAAATAAAAAAAGGTTTTAGTTGTTGTCATTTTACCCATCACGAGTAGATCTTGTATTCGGTGGTGCTTGTGGGGGAGGTGAGTGTTGTTTGGGTTGTTGGGGGACTGGTCCTCGTCGTTTTTGTGCCGGTAACCTATTAACCGGCGTCGATTCTGGTCATCGGAGTTTCGTTCTTCAATATCGTGTGTTACTCCCTCCGACGGTTGTATGCCATTATCGGACTGGATCCGCCTTGCTTCTGCTACATCTGTTCATGGTCTCATCTTCATAAATTCAGGTTAGAGTTTGTAGGCTCGTGGATGATTTATTGTACTGGTTCGTGATTTTAAGACTGTTGAGGTTCCTTCAGTTATGGATGATTTGGTCTTTCGTGGGTTCAGCTGGTTGCAACTGAGACTATTGGCTCCAGAGTTTGGTTGCCTAGTTCTCATTCCGTTTTCGGGTTTCAGATGCTCTGTGATGTGTTTCTTGGGTATTTTTGGGTTCGAGGTTTTGAAGTGGTAGCAGGCGGGGTTCTATTCGTGGTTTTTATTTCTCGGTTGCGTCGTGTGGTTGGTTGTGTTCTCCTCCTCTTCTGGTGGGTGATCGTGTTCATCATGTGGTGGTCCCTCTGTCTTGGTTTGTTTCTTGTATAACCATCTTGACATATTACATTATCACCTCTCGATTTGATTGTGTGGTTGGAGCTTGGTTTCGGTGGTTTCATGTTTGTTGTTCGTGTTTGTTAAAAATCGTGATTTGGTTTCGGGGGCTTCTGGTGTCGTGATTGTTGTTTGTGTGCTCCGATTCCATATTCTCTATCGAGTGTTTGCCCTTACGTGATTTGTAATGTGTTATGGTTGTTTATCGAGAGAGTTTCTTGATAGTTGGATCTTTCATTTGTCGTGTTCGTGAAAGTCGCGTTTATGCCAATTCGAGTGAGGTTTAGGATTGTTGAAGTCGTGTCATGTTTAGAGGAGGATACCATATGTCGCGTTTGTTAAAAATCGTGTTGCCAATTCGAGTGAGGATTATCGTGTCATGTTTAGTTTTGTGTCTAAGAATTATGTCGTGATGAAATCATTGTAACCCCTAGCATCTTGCTAGTTTATTAATATATAATAATATTTACTGTTGTCTATAAAAAAAAATCATAAAATATTGTACTCATACAATAAGTAAATAAAAAAAAGGTTAGTAGGTAGTTGGTATCTCTTTTTACGGACTATTATGTTACCATGACTTTTGTCCTCATTTAAATTAAAAACCTTCTATCTACTGGAGTACTATCTATAATCTATAATACCCTTCATTTTCTAACCCAATCTCAAACCATAAACAAAAAACCTCCCGCTCTCCTCCTCCCAATTCCACCTTCGCCGCCTTAACTCCGGCGAAGCCATCTAACTCCGGCTAACCTACCCTACTCCGGCCACCTCTTCAACCACCTAACTCTTGTGCTCCTCCGTTTACCACCTAACTCTAGTGCACCTCCGTCACCACCTAAGTCCGGAACACCTCCGTCACCACCTAAGTCCGGAACACCTCCGTCACCACAGAGCTCTGCTTACCTCCGTAGTCGACCAGATCTATGCTTACGATTTGTTTTTAATTTTTCCGGCAAACCTCCGCACCCGGCTCATTCCGTCAAGATCTACTCCTACAGGTACATTATTTATTTTTTATTTTTCTGCCACATCTCGGATCTACTCCTTCCGGTTCATTTATTATGTTTTTTTTGCCATAATGTTAATATAAAATATATTAACATAATAGATTAACAAAAATTGATTGACCAATCTTAGATGTTGTTTAATTTTTTCTGTATTATCTTCAAGTTCTATTTCTATTTTTCTTTTAATGGAGATAGATGTACGATTTTATGTGTGTTAAAAACAGATTGATTTCAGATTAAGTGATAGATTAAGCGACAAAAAGCTTACTTAATGAATTTAGAGGTGCGAAGAAACAGATCATTAAATGAAAAATAAAAAGAAGTTACTTTGATTTTCAAAAAGCTATTTATTCTTTTACATTAATCTTATTAAAAAAATTCAAATTTTATTTGTAAAGAAACATTGCACTAATGAAGACCATATATCCGAGTCAACAAAAATAGTACAGATCACACTTGTTTTTCCAACTATACATGCCAATTTCATGAAACACCACCACTCATAAACTATCTAGCTTCCACAGGCAATATATTTAACTAAACCATGATTAACTATACCACAGTTTGCTTATCTTTACCTACCTTTAGCCACAGTTCTTTCCAACAAAACCGTGTGATGTCCTTCCATTTCCTTTTACTCTACGCATCTTCCTCTCATTTTCATCTTCCTGAGATACTCCCTATAACATAATGCATGTTTTACGGTCATAAAATTTTTAATTAAAGGTCCCTGTGGAGAAGAAGACGACATGGACAGGTAGTACCGTGTACGTGTACGTCGGAGAGACCGCCAGATGTTTTACCGGTCAATATCTGAGTTATGTAACCGGCTCATCGGTATCGTCTCTTTCTACAAAAGTTACACAATAGCCCTCTTAACAACTACTGAATGATGAACATGTCCTTTTGAACAGTATCAAGTTAACTTGCTTGAAACAGATCATTTTTTTATAGTTCGTTTAGTACTTATGATCGATGGTTGATGGCGGTGATGGACCGAGTTTTTGTAGGTCGATGGTGGTGAACGGAATCTAACGGTGGTGGTGGCCGGAGGTCAACAACGGTGGTAACCGGAGCTAGATCGTGGCGTTGGCTCTACACCCAACCATCGCACCCCATATATAGATCTGATTTATTTTTTCAGATCTGAATATTTTATCAGGTCCGTTTTTTTTTTAATTTACCTTTTCTTGTTTTAACTTTGACTTGTCCATGTATAATTTTTTATGCATCAGTTAGTATGTAAAAATTTCAATTGCTTTGCTTAGATCTTGGTTTAAAAATTTCAATTGATTTGTTCATGTTTACATACTATATATAAGTGATGTATGTGAGAAAAAGGGAAAAAAATTAAATTTTGAGAAATGAAGAAAAAACGAAAAAAATTCAGTTGTTTTACTTTTAATTTAATCATGTATAAGTTTTTTGTGTTATAAGTGATGTATGTAATGAAAAAAAAAATATTGATTTTTTCTCAGATCTTGGTGGCGGTGGCTGTTATTTCTTCCCGGAATTCGTCGCCGGCGCTGTTTGTTGCCGGAAGCGGCTGTAGGTGGTGGTTGGTCTGGTGATGCTGGTGGGGTTTTTCCTTTTATGAAAATGTGTTGTGTATATTGTTTTTTTTTTTTTTTTTTTTTGTGTTAAAAAAAGAAATTGTGATTTTAATGGTAATTTGTAAAGTTTTCTTCACAGATGGTTTTTTTCTTGAGAGTCGTTGAGAGAATCACAGATGGTGTTTTCGTTGTTAAAAAAACATTGGTGGTGGTTTCCAGGCAACATCAGGTGGGGTTGGTGGGTGGTGATGGCCGACGACTGTTGGTGGTGGTGGCCCACGACTGTTGGTGGTGATAAAGTTTAGAAATTACAAAGTAGTTGTGTGTTAGTTGTAGCCTCTTCTCAGCTGGTGGTTTTAAAAAAAAAAGCTGGTGGTTCAAAAAAAAGTGTAACAGTATAGTGGTACAGTATAATAGTGTTTTTCGAGGTATGCGGCGGTTCCTCGGAGGGCATTGTCCACAGTTGGAGGGCATTGTCCACAGTTAGAGTATAGTGTAGTGTAGTGTAGTGTAGTGTAGTGTAGTGTAGTGTAGTGTATATATATATATATATATATATATATATATATTCAAGAGCATCTCTAATTTAATTACTTCCACATAACCGGCCTTAGTTATTATTTTTTTTTTTGAAAAGCAACCATATATATAAATTCTTAAAATGTACAATACAACCTCGCCAAATGGGTAGACGAGGCATACACGCAACAAGGATGCTAAGCTAGCATCAAGATATATACATCACAACGCACCAATCCTACATTACATTACAACAAAAAACTAGATGGATTATGAAACCGAGAATGTCAATCGATAGATTTTCCTTTGATCCGCTTGACAATCCACTCGAAGCTTTTAACTTGGATCTCGCTAAGCGCACAAGGAACGATCCAACCTTTATTGTTGAAGATCACTTGGTTCCGGTTCTTCCAACTAAGGTAACATGAAGCCCAAATAATCCCTTGCCAAATACGTTTACCCGAATCCGATAGGGGGAGACCCGGCATACCCAACAAAAGATTATCAAGATTAATTAATGGAGCATTGGAGAAACCGCACCAATTTAGAACTTTTTGCCAAACATCAAGAACTTTTTTGCACTCAAGGAGAGAATGATCTACCGACTCGAAGACATCATCACAAAGAGGACAAAGTACCGAGTGTAAATCCACCCCTCGTTTGTTGAGTTCTTCGCGCACCTGGATACGTCGCCTTCTCAATTTTTTGGCCTCATCACAACGAGTAGTGTAATATCGCGCACTGCTACACCATAGTGAATCCTAACGGATTACACTAGCCATCCACCCCAAACAAATATCCATTAGTGTACTTAACACCGCGTAACACTAACCCCCAGGTGGTGTCTTAACACCGCGACTAACCCACCCAAGTAAATCCATCACACACATACGCGCATCATACGTACGCGTACACAATGCCAACACAACCGAGCAAGAACCACCTATATCGCACATAGGCACAGAACAATAATTCTCTATAAGAGAATCCGCCACACACATCCCTTAACCGAGGGATCTCACCTTGCTCGTCAAACATGTCCATTATCTCCAATTGAGATTCACCACATTACCACCTCAGTGATAATTTAAATCCAAAACCATAAGTACAATTTATTCCAAATCGTACTTTTACCACAATTGACCAACGTAGGTCTCAACGCTAGCTCCGAATCCATACGAGCATCGTCCAATATCAATACACTAGAACACCTTCGTGCGAGAGTACAACTCCTCCACTTAGAACTCTGTTCCATAACCACATCATCGAGATAAATGTATCCTATGATATACACTTCACAATACCTTGCCCTATCCATGAGCATACAAAGGATTTTAACCCATCCTTAAACACTTCGAACGAAGAGTTTACCACAATTACACAAACTTTAATATTGCAATCCTCCGATTGCTGTAGCTTGTCAAATTTCCACCTAGTCACTCATGTACCTAAGGGTTTTGATAGTGCTCCAAATGAACATATATTTAGTAGCAATATCCTCCCAACATGTAAATTATTTAGTTGTAATTGTCCTATTTTAAGTTGTAATCGTTTATATTAAATAAGTGCGAAGACAAAAGGCGAAAACGACGATTTGAAGACGCAAATGACCAAAAAGCTCAAATGTACAAGATACAATCCAAGTGGTTCAATTTATTGATAAGAAACGTCTAAAAATGACAAAAGTACAAGTTGCGGAACGCAAAGTACAAGATATTAAATTATACGAAAGGACGTTCGAAAATCCGGAACCGGGACATGTGTCAACTATCAACGCCCGACGCAACGGACTAAAAATTACAAGTCTACTATGCACAAGAATATAATATAATATATAAATAATTATATTAATTATTTATATTTTATATTTATATATAAATTATGTCGACAAGCTAAGATCCAAAAAATTGTGAGCTGAAAAATCAAACTCCACGACTCGCGGAGTTTGAAGGCCAAAAACTCCACGACTCGCGGAGCAGCCAGATTCCAAAATGCCTATAAAAGGCCACGAGCTTCTGCAGTTTTAAAAAAATATATATATACATAATAATAATAATACTCCGTAGTATAATATAAATAAATATATATAATATATATATATATATATATATATATATATATATATATAGTATAGATTAGTGTTATATTAGATTAGTTTGGGTTATGTAAAAGTTATTTTTACGGGTTTTAAAGTCAGAGCTCTGTCCGTGTACTACTACGCGATAAATAATCAATGTAAGCTATGTTCTCCTTTTTAAATTAATGTCTCGTACTTAAGTTATTATTATGCTTATTTGAGCCGAAGTAATCATGGTGTTGAGCTAAATATTAAAGGCGGGGTAATTGGGTTTTGTACCATAATTGGGGTTTGGACAAAAGAACGACACTTGTGGAAATTAGACTATGGGCTATTAATGGGCTTTATATTAAATTAACGATACCTCGTTAATTTAATATAAAGGTTATGATTTGACGTATCTATATATAACCACATACGCTTAATCGGACACGATGGGCGGGATATTTATAAGTACGAATTATTGTTCATTTGACCGGACACGGGGATGGATTAATAGTCAATGGACTCATTAAAACAGGGGTGGATTACATTCAAGGGTAATTGGTGTAATTGTTAACAAAGTATTAAAACCTTGGTTTACACACAGTCGATAACCTGGTGTATTCATTAAGCAAAGTATTAAGACCTTGTTACAGTTCGAACCCCCAGTTAGTTGGAATATTTGACTTCGGGTATAAGGTTAAATTTGCCGAGCAGTTTATAATTATGACCGATGAACTATTATGGACAAAAACCAGATAGGTTTCAAATACATCCAGGACAAAGGACAATTAACCCATGGGCATAAAACTAAAATCAACACGTCAACCATCATGGTTACGAAAGTTTAAATAAGCATAATATATTTTATTTCATATTTCCTCGTACTTTTATTTATTGTCATTTTAATTATTGTTATTTATTTTATATTGTTATTTAAATATCGTCATTTACTATACGCTTCGCTTAAAATATAAATCGACAAACCGGTTATTAAACGGTAAACCCCCTTTTATATATTATTATATATAATTATATATATTTTGTACAAATATAGTTATTTAAATATAGTGTGAAATAAGCCAGCTCCCTGTGGAACGAACCGGACTTACTAAAAACTATACTACTCTACGATTAGGTACACTGCCTATAGTGTTGTAGCAAGGTTTAGGTATATCCATATGTAAATAAATAATTAAAACTTGTGTAATTCGTAACATATTTCGTAGTAAAATATAGTACTATTTCGTATCCCCACGCTACGACATCAAGTTTTTGGCGCCGCTGCCGGGGACTCGGCGAAACGCTATATTTTTAATTTATTTTTGTATAAATATATTTATATATATATTTAGAAAAACAATATAAAATTTTAAAAAAAAAAACACGTTTTTCAAACTCCACGACTCGCGGAGTTTGCAAGCTTAAAACTCCACGACTCGCGGAGACACCCTGACGCGCCTGCAGAAACCCTAAATTTGCATTTATTAGGGAGTTTTAATTATTATTATTAATTATTTAGTATTTAGGGTTAATTAATTTAGTATTTAATTTAAGTTTTAATTAATTTGTAATAATTAATTTTAATTAGTTTTATTTAAATTGTAAAATTAATAGTTTTATAAAATAAATAATATAAAAATAATATTTTTATAAAAATTGTACTTTTTACAACTTTTAGTATATTTTTATATTTTGTTCCTTTTTAATTGTTTTAGAGTAATTTTTGTATTTTTTTTATTTAGTTTTAAGATATAGTTTTTGCCATAATTATTTTTACTTCTAGATTTTTAGGTTTTGCCGTAAAATTCCTTAAGTGCTTTTTCTTTAGACTAAGATCTAGGTGCTTTAGAATTTTGCGACGCCTTTTTAAGTTTTAGTACCTTTTTAAGTTATTGCCATTTGGGATATAGTTTTACTTGTAAGCTTTAATATTTTTAGACGCAACTTTTAATTTTTTAGTTTTTAGTACCTTTTAAGTTACGACGCGCTACTTTCTTTTTATTTTTAACCTTTTATTTTTCGACATTTTTCGACGCGCAATCTTTTTCTTTCTTATTTCTCGACACGCTAGTTTTTAGGACTTAGAATTTTCTCTATTTCTTCTCTATAATTTCTTTAAAATTTCAACGAAAAATTATTTTAAGCGGTTAAATTGATAGACATCCAAATTTTCTTCTTCGTAGTAATAGTTGGATTTGTTAGTGGCTGAGTTGTGAGCTTCCGATTTAAAGGGTTCTGGCTCCCTGCTGCATCTTTTGGCTATTCGAAACGTGGGCAAAAGCAGAAAAGTCTATTAATTGGACAACTTATATAAGTTTTTCTATTTTTATAACTAATAGGATAATTAGTAAATGCACCACATTGTAGCTAAAATTTGGCCATCGCAATAAAATGGAAAATTTTGAAAACAAGGCTATGGAAACTCTTTTTGATATCCAAAATTAATTAAATCAATACTCTCAAACGGGTGTTGATGACAATTCGTTCGGTCAATCTTGGATCACGAATGACGAAACAATAACTGGTTGTGAAATCTGTGGAGATTATCACTCAACATGGGAATGTTATTATTACGTTCCTATGGAAAATTACGCACCCACGGAACCTGAATGGAATGATTATGAAGAATACAATTCAAAATGGGATTATTCCCAAGAATATTTCCAAACTCAACAACCAGTAGACGAGGAAAATTACGTGTCTGAAAATTTATTAGACAATATGAAAATCAAACTCGAAGAACTCAATGCTCAAAATGAACAAATGAGAGAGTTTGTAAACTAGCAAGCTGAAACTCTATCAGACTACACACCTGTTGATCTGAGGAGTCGTGTGCAAGAAAATCTCATATCATCGAATTTTGATGAATTCGAGAGCTCCGAAATCACCAACTATCCCGATGATACTTTTTATTCAGTCTTACCAATTTCACAACATATCGACACATTAGCCTCTACCGACGAAATCATCGATCCATAAATGGATAAAGAAGAAGTAAGGGTGACAAATTGGTACTCTTGGGAAAACGATAACGTTGAAAATTTTACCCTCGAGGCCAAACCGAACTTCACCATTACACAACCTTCCAACCCAATATTCTCAATAGACGAGTCATCTACCGAAAATGAACTACGAGCTGTAATAGATAATGACACCTCGAATTTCACCCAATTGGGTAATAGAGGTGAAAACTTTGATCCTGAGAATAAAAGGAAGGAAATATTAGGAATTGTCCACCCTATAGAAATAAGTATGTCGGTGTATATCGATCCATTTGACCAAAAACCAGAAAAGAGACATATCCATTTACTAAAAGCTACACTTAAAAAAAAAAATTAAGTAGTGACAATCGGGCGAGTCTAAACTTTAAACCCATTGATATATTATACACCACCCGAGATGTAAATAACTGGCTCACTACTCTAATTCGTGGAACTCATTCTACCGACTTCACATGTCGTCAGCTAAGTGTGGGGAAGTCTAACCCCACTTAACGTTAAATTCGGGGTTCGGGTTAGTGCATAACTCGTTAATAAAAATGCATGATAATTTAGGGTAAAATACGTATATTCAAAGATTAGCAAACAGTTCAGAAAAGCAACCGTTTTGAAGAAAAATATGTGTGATAAAACAAGAAGGAATGAACGATGAGGCGCGCCATCTATCATTTGACGAGCTTTGTAATTACAAACTGGGTATTTTCAATCACTTTTCTACACTAATCACCCTCATGAATTTATAATTAGAGTCTGATTTCATGCAAATGAGGGCATTGCATGATCTCAAGTGTGGGGAAGGGTTATAAATTCTCTCGGGTTTATACGCCAAATTTTCATAAAATTGAAAAATTTTCAACTAAATGAATTTAAAATCATGTTTATATATATTTATGAACGGTGAAAATTAGGTGTTAATACCGAAATTATCGTTACCTCGGAAAGGACATAAATTGAGAAACATCCTAAAACGCTTGAATTTATTTATTTAAGAATAAAAAGGCAAAGAAAAAAAACTAAGTGTGGGGAGAGTGTACCTAGTTATTCAATTAAAAACTATCTATCACATGTTTCTGTAAAGTTTATTGCAGGTGTTTTTGTTTTGGACTAAATTAACTATTTTACCCGATGAAAGAAAAGAAAAGATGGATCTACACGACGAATCAATTCCATCATTAAAAGGAAGTAAAGTCTTCCGAAAAAGACACGCACTTCTTGACTTAGGTCAAGAAGTTGTCGTCCAGACCAGCTGTAGGTTGACGAAAAATCTAGAAAAGTCAATACTAAAATCAGCAGGAAATCCACGGACCTCAGCATAAAACAGGGTCGCCAAGTGGTCAGATTTATCCTAACCATGAGAAGGATTTATCTCGTACAATGGGGGGGCACCGTGCAAATTAGCTTGATAAGACTAATGAATCAGATCCCCAGAAAGGATAATCTCCTTAAAAGATCAAAAATCAGCTTTTAAGCCTGATATTACTCAATCCTTGAGATTGACCTTAAAGATTGAGAATTCAAACTCATGGAATTCAATGATATCTAAACTCGAGCTTGAACGAGAAAATATTTTGATCAAATTATAAACCGATTTGTTTTCTGAAAACCCATTTTCAATGCGTTCATTACCATTGAACGTAAAATCCAAGGAATTCACCTGAAATTCATTAGGTCACCTGAACCAAATCGGGTGTCAACCGTAAGAACGGTGGTTGCATAGCATGGTCGAAGACAGGACCTTGTGCCAGACCGAAAAATTATAAGGGTGAGCTTTACTATTGCTCCTACAAAGGATAGTAATTGCGTCCGACACGTTATAGATCATAATTAAAAGCATGTCAGGGGACATTGCCTTAACAGTTGCTTGTTCAACGCTTTCCTTTACAACCGGACGGTAGTTTACCGAAAGGTAATATACGGAGCAAGTATACTGGACGTGTTGCTTTCCTAATACAAGGTTAGCAAGTGGGTGACACAAAACCATAAGTTTTGAGCTAAAATTTTCAAATCTGAAACCCACAAAACCCACAAATACATTTTGCAAACATCGGTGAAGGGTTATTCCGAAAACTTATCTAGGATAAAAGCTAGAATGAATTTTCAAAAGATCAAATGTTTTCATAAAGATCCAATTTCCTAAAGGATCTAAATTTTTATAGTCATGTGGGACTGTAAACCACATCGTTACTACCATTATTCATACCGCCATCTCAAAATCACTAATGTATAAAGTGTGAAGAATAAAGAAGTGATTCGTGTGATGTATTATATTTCAAGTTCTGTATTGCTTGAGGACAAGCAACGTTCAAGTGTGGGGATATTTGATAGTGCTCCAAATGAACATATATTTAGTAGCAATATCCTCCCAACATGTAAATTATTTAGTTGTAATTGTCCTATTTTAAGTTGTAATCGTTTATATTAAATAAGTGCGAAGACAAAAGGCGAAAACGACGATTTGAAGACGCAAATGACCAAAAAGCTCAAATGTACAAGATATAATCCAAGTGGTTCAATTTATTGATAAGAAACGTCTAAAAATGACAAAAGTACAAGTTGCGAAACGCAAAGTACAAGATATTAAATTATACGAAAGGACGTTCGAAAATCCGGAACCGGGACATGTGTCAACTATCAACGCCCGACGCAACGGACTAAAAATTACAAGTCTACTATGCACAAGAATATAATATAATATATAAATAATTATATTAATTATTTATATTTTATATTTATATATAAATTATGTCGACAAGCTAAGATCCAAAAAATTGTGAGCTGAAAAATCAAACTCCACGACTCGCGGAGTTTGAAGGCCAAAAACTCCACGACTCGCGGAGCAGCCAGATTCCAAAATGCCTATAAAAGGCCACGAGCTTCTGCAGTTTTAAAAAAATATATATATACATAATAATAATAATACTCCGTAGTATAATATAAATAAATATATATATATATATATATATATATATATACATATATATATATATATATATATATATATATATAATATATATATATATATATATATATATATATATATATATATATATATATATATATATATATATATATAGTATAGATTAGTGTTATATTAGATTAGTTTGGGTTATGTAAAAGTTATTTTTACGGGTTTTAAAGTCAGAGCTCTGTCCGTGTACTACTACGCGATAAATAATCAATGTAAGCTATGTTCTCCTTTTTAAATTAATGTCTCGTACTTAAGTTATTATTATGCTTATTTGAGCCAAAGTAATCATGATGTTGAGCTAAATATTAAAGACGGGGTAATTGGGTTTTGTACCATAATTGCGGTTTGGACAAAAGAACGACACTTGTGGAAATTAGACTATGGGCTATTAATGGACTTTATATTAAATTAACGATACCTCGTTAATTTAATATAAAGGTTATGATTTGACGTATCTATATATAACCACATACGCTTAATCGGACACGATGGGCGGGATATTTATAAGTACGAATTATTGTTCATTTGACCGGACACGGGGATAGATTAATAGTCAATGGACTCATTAAAACAGGGGTGGATTACATTCAAGGGTAATTGGTGTAATTGTTAACAAAGTATTAAAACCTTGGTTTACACACAGTCGATAACCTGGTGTATTCATTAAGCAAAGTATTAAGACCTTGTTACAGTTCGAATCCCCAGTTAGTTGGAATATTTGACTTCGGGTATAAGGTTAAATTTGTCGAGCAGTTTATAATTATGACCGATGAACTATTATGGACAAAAACCAGATAGGTTTCAAATACATCCAGGACAAAGGACAATTAACCCATGGGCATAAAACTAAAATCAACACGTCAACCATCATGGTTACGAAAGTTTAAATAAGCATAATATATTTTATTTCATATTTCCTCGTACTTTTATTTATTGTCATTTTAATTATTGTTATTTATTTTATATTGTTATTTAAATATCGTCATTTACTATACGCTTCGCTTAAAATATAAATCGACAAACCGGTTATTAAACGGTAAACCCCCTTTTATATATTATTATATATAATTATATATATTTTGTACAAATATAGTTATTTAAATATAGTGTGAAATAAGCCAGCTCCCTGTGGAACGAACCGGACTTACTAAAAACTATACTACTCTACGATTAGGTACACTTCCTATAGTGTTGTAGCAAGGTTTAGGTATATCCATATGTAAATAAATAATTAAAACTTGTGTAATTCGTAACATATTTCGTAGTAAAATATAGTACTATTTCGTATCCTCACGCTACGACATCAGGTTTCTCTCCGGTACCCTAAGTACAATGTAACCGCAACATCCTCGTAGTCGAATACCACGCTAGTAGGTATGAAAGAGGCACCTAACCCCGCGTCACGTTGACTCCATTACCAACATACATCGAGATCAAACACTCGATCTTTACGGTTTTATCCGCGCGATGAACCTCATGGTTCACCACCCCAAACACAAAAGCGAATACGCTCTTAACAACTGAACGCCAAAGCCCATTCCCAAGGCTTGGTAGAAATATTTCCTGAACACCAAGGAATGCTTGGTTGCACCAAGTCTTACACCCTTCGCCCATCAATCAAAACGTCACCATAGGGTAATTCCATTAGGAACGTCACCCATAACAATATTATGCACAACACAAGGTATTTAACAAACCCGAACTCATCGGCACATAATAAATAATCAAAGGACATATTTATTAAAACGAAAAGTACCTTAACGTCTTCTCACCACACCCGTCCCTGCTAACTCGGGACACTCCGACTTACGATGTCCTTCTTCTTGGCAATTGAAGCACACCGTGCCATCACTCTTTTGCACTGAACATTCCCAAGACTTGTGACCCCTCACGCCATAATTGTAACACCTAGACACACTAGAATCCGATATACTCGTCCGTATACCACCCGTGCTCACACCTGCACCCCTAGTTCTCTTACTTGGAGCACCATACGAAACAACCCTTCTCTCTCTTGAAGGTTCACCAATCTTTGATCGCGAATACGACTCGAAACCTCTAGCCACGGCGAATAATTCCGCAAACGATTTCGCGTGACCTCTGCTAATTTTGTTCTTCAAGTCATCATTCAAGGTTCGATAGAAATCTTCCATCAACATACGATCATTTCCCATATACTCCGGGCAAAAACGAGCCTTCGCCATAAAGGTCGTCTTGAGAGTATTCAAGTCCATAGATCCTTGTGCAAATTTCGCAACTCATCACGCAATTCCACCAAATCGGCTTGCGTCCGGAACTCCTCGAAGAATTCCTTCTTAAACTCGTCCCACGATAACGCCATAAACGGTTCACCACCGACAAGATCAATCTTACCATCCAACCAATCCTTCGCCCTACCCCGCAACAAGCTAGTAGCGAGTCTTGTCCTCTTCTCGGGAGGGCAATCAATAGTACGAAAACACCCTTCGACATCCGAAATCCAAGTTGTGCTTACCAAAGGATCCGTTTTCCCATCATACATCGGGGGTTTAGTCCTCATGAAGCTCTTAAGACAACGCTCCATTTCACTGCTACTCCGAAATTCGGAATACTTGCTATCCATTTCTTCTCGAAATGCACCCATTTGCTCCGAAACGGTGGCCGCAACTCTAGCGTTAAACTCCTCTTCATTCGTCTCGATCTCGTTTCGCGTCGTCATTCTAAAGAATGCAAAAATGATTAGTCCACGAACGTATAAATCCACACGCACAACACCGCCCCATCTTGCTAAACACTCGTCGTACATCACTCATTAGACACGATTTGCACACGTAATAAGGTTTGCAAGTCCTTATTACGCACACACGCCGTATCAACTTGTTAGTACAACGACCGCCTTGCTCGATGATATAAACAACACAACCAAATATTCTACGCGACATAAACGCACGCAAGAATAATGTCACAACACAAGCCAATACCCTAGTTAGTTCACCTACACGCTAAGGCACTAACCAAGTTCCCATTCCGACCCGTACACCTACAAGTCCTGCAACAAATAAGCACACATAAAAGTCTAAGTCTAGGCACCTATCTCAAGTCACTTAAGTCCCTTAGACCATGCTCTGATACCACTTGTAATGACCCTATCCGTTATCCAACCAAATACGCAAAATATTTTTTTATATATATATAACAGAAGGGTGCGCGGCGAGCAACCCTTGCTGTGCGCGGCGCGCACAGAGCCCATCAGGTTCTGTCCGAATTTTTCAAATTTTGATTAAAGATCTCCCACTTCCCGACACTTTTAGACGAAACGGTTTTCACAACATTTAATATTAGTTAAAATTAACACGTTCCAATAATAAAATGAGTTTTACGACACCGGGCCCACATCGGCTGTTTTACGACTTTCATGCAAAATACAAGTTTTCAACCACATGATTTTTAACACAAAATAAAGATCGAGCATGACGATTGGGGATACGCTACCCAATCCTAATCAATCCAAAAGCACGTCTTCTAAAGCAACCTACGCGAGTCCACTAGTCCCCACGCTTACCCGAGCCACCGCCTCCATATGAATCTATAAAAATGTAAACAACGAGAGGGTAAGCTAACGCTTAGTGAGTGAGAATATACTACATACATATATATACATAAAATGGACACGCCATACAAATAATCAAATATCACATACCGGGGCATCCAAGTATAAGGCAAGCTAATCTAAGCATACCGTACGATCACTATACACAAGATAAAAAGTCAACAAAGTAAGTTTACCAACGACGATATGAACAACTCCAACAAGCTACACCCAGAGGGTTAGCTACATCACAACGATACAACGATATATCTATACATATATACCCAAGCATAATACCGCCCAAGGTTAACCCCTTAACCCAATACCAAATGAAGATTGGCCTAACTACACGAGCCTTAGTAAATCCGCATCCACACGAGACTACTATCTTCGATATCACAACAACATCGAGGTTGGCCAAACTACACGAGCCTTAGCAAATCCGCAACCACACGAGATCACTACCTCAATAAGATGATCGAACTACACTAGTCATCGTGAATCCGCATCCACACGTGATCCACTTCTCCAATCACAACTCAATACCAACCCTTCGCCATTGGGGTTATATAATCCACATCACAAGCACATGTGATAACATACACACGAAATGTGCACCTCGCCAAAGGTGGTCAAACAAAACGCACAACCGTGCCAATTGGACCTATACGCAAGTCCATCAAATCCACCTATATGTGAAATGAACTCTATAACCGAGAACCACTTCACCCGACCCGCACCCATCCTACACATACATATGCACATAAGATATTAACACTCACCTTGTCGTATTGAAGAATGCTACCGAATAATTCGCAACTCGCCGATGGAATGTACCTATTCCAAAATCACAATACAAGTAACACGCTTAGAGTAGATTTACAAACCAACTCAAAACGACACTTAGTGCAATTTCGACCAATTGCACTTCCAAGCACAAACCGCACCCAAACTAACCAATAATCACTAACACAAGTGAAAATGGTCATAATACGCTAATTAAACCCAAACACAAGTGTTAAACACTTATCATTCTCAAAATCACCCATAAACCCTAATTTTGGCTCAATTCAAAATTAGTCTTTCAAATACACTAAAATGGGTTCCAACATTTCCATAATCACCAAGCCTAGTGATTAAACCCAAATACAAGTCCCAAATCATGGCCAAGTCGGTTTCCAACTTAAAACCCACCAGCAACAACAATACACCCGATTACTAGCAACACTAAACTCACTTCATGAGTTTAAATGGGTTTCTCAACAATTTAAGTTCAAACCCTAACTTGAATATCAAAATCAAACAATGAAATTCGGAGTTAGAACTTACCACAACAACCTAAATGTAGCTAGGAACGAGGTGAACAACTTTAACACTCGAGCTTTTGATCAATTCAAGCTTTTTCTTCTCCAAAACCCCAATTCTCTCTCTAGAATTCTCCCTCTCTCTCTAAGATGGATGAGTGTGTTTGTGGATGTGAAAGTGATCCAAAGTTGGATCCAATCCAGCTGATAAGGCCTCAGATGCGGCCTCAAGTGAAATGACCAAAAAGCCCCTCATTTAACTCTAATTGGAAAAAGCAGAAATCTGTCGCCAGACAGTGTGCGCGGCGCGCGCCTATAACTGTGCGCGGCGTGCACGATGTTCAAATTAGTCTGTCAGCTTTTAAATTATACTACGCTTCACACACTTGATGTACACCAATAATGCTCTATGTACAATAAATATTAGGGTCTTGCAACTCTCCCCCACTTAGAATTGATCACGTCCTCCTGATCCTCGCCACGTAACCAACCGGACCCACACTCAATGGTCCTCAAACATACGTTCCAAACCGATTTCCACCACATTTATCGTTAATTCGAAGATTATCCCATTTACCAAATACACACTTGCACGCATTGGGGGACATGCAGTGCATACAACATCCGAAGTCTACCACAATCGCTTAACATATGCGGAGACATCATGTTTCTTTCCAACTTCTCTAGGCAATCCTTCTCAACGAATCGCCTCTAACACTAAATCGTCATCCGCGATTTATTAAAATCCACAAATCCGAGCACTAAAACTCGCTCAATCCCTCACATCGGGAAAAACTCAACCAATCTCTTACCGAGATATCTACCCCTTAGCGTACCCTTACCGAGTACAATGCTAAAAGCAACCAAGTTTCAACCTAAGGTCAACAACCTGAACGGTGAAGACCAAACCAAATGAATCCTTACGGATAACACCTACCACTTAACATCCCTTGTAGTGCCCAACATGACCAATACGCAACTATCATAAAGTCGCAAGCAAACGACTAAATCCGCTAGCGTCCAAAATGACTATGGCAACGCAAATCCCAAGGTAAAGTTAGCGGACCACGTCAATGGCCATAACCCACCTCCAATTGCTCTAGCTTGTCAAATTTCCAACTAGTCACTCATGTACCTAAGGGTTTCTCTCCGGTACCTTAAGTACAATGTAACCGCAACATAATCGGAGTCGAATACCACGCTAGTAGGTATGAAAGAGGCACCTAACACCGCGTCACGTAGACTCCATTACCAACATACATCGAGATCAAACACTCGATCTTTAGGGTTTTATCAGTGCGATGAACCTCATGGTTCACCACCCCAAACACAAAAGCGAATACGCTCTTAACAACCGAAGGCCAAAGCCCATTCCCAAGGCTTGGTAGAAACATTTCCTGAACACCAAGGAATGCTTGGTTGCACCAAGTCTTACGCCCTTCGCCCATCAATCAAAACATCACCGTAGGGTAATTCCATTAGGAACGTCACCCATAACAATATTATGCACAACACAAGGCATTTAACAAACCCGAACTCATCGGCACATAATAAATAATCAAAGGACATATTTATTAAAACGAAAAGTACCTTAACGTCTTCTCACCACACCCGTCCCTGATAACTCGGGACACTCTGACTTACGATGTCCTTCTTCTTGGCAATTGAAGCACACCGTGCCATCACTCTTTTGCACTGAACATTCCCAAGACTTGTGACCCCTCACACCACAATTGTAACACCTAGACGCACTAGAATTTGATATACTCGTCCGTATACCACCCGTGCTCACACCTGCACCCCTAGTTCGCTTACTTGGAGCACCATACGAAACAACCCTTCTCTCTCTTGAAGGTTCACCAATCTTTGATCGCGAATACGACTCGAAACCTCTAGTCACGGCGAATAATTCCTCAAACGATTTCGCGTGACCTCTGCTAATTTTGTCCTTCAAGTCATCATTCAAGGTTCGATAGAAATCTTCCATCAACATACGATCATTTCCCATATACTCTGGGCAAAACCGAGCCTTCGCCATAAAGGTCGTCTTGAGAGTATTCAAGTCCATAGATCCTTGTTGCAAATTTCGTAACTCATCACGCAATTCCACCAAATCGGCTTGCGTCCGAAACTCCTCGAAGAATTCCTTCTTAAACTCGTCCCACGATAACGCCATAAACGGTTTACCACCGACAAGATCAATCTTACCATCCAACCAATCCTTCGCCCTACCCCGCAACAAGCTAGTAGCGAATCTTGTCCTCTTTTCGGGAGGGCAATCAATAGTACGAAAATACCCTTCGACATCCGAAATCCAAGTTGTGCTTACCAAATGATCCAGTTTCCCGTCATACATCGGGGGTTTAGTCCTCATGAAGCTCTTAAGACAACACTCCATTTCACTACTACTCCGAAATTCGGAATACTTCCTATCCATTTCTTCTCGAAACGCACCCATTTGCTCCGCAACGACGGTCGCAACTCTAGCGTTAAACTCCTCGTCATTCGTCTCGATCTCGTTTCGCGTCGTCATTCTAAAGAATGTAAAAACTATTAGTCCACGAACGTATAAATCCACACACACAACACCGCCCCATCTTGCTAAACACTCGTCGTACATCACTTGTTATACACGATTTACACCCGTAATAAGGTTTGCAAGTCTTTATTATGCACACACGCCGTATAAACTTGTTAGTACAACGACCGCCTCGCTCGATGATATAAACAACACAACCAAATATTCTACGAAACATAAACACACGCAAGAATAATGTCACAACACAAGCCAATACCCTAGTTAGTTCACCTACACGCTAAGGTACTAACCAAGTTCCCATTCCGATCCGTACACCTACAAGTCCCGCAACAAATAAGCACACACAAAAGTCTAAGTCTAGGCACCTATCTCAAGTCACCTAAATCCCTTAAACCATGCTCTGATACCACTTGTAACGACCCAACCCGTTATCCAACCGAATACGCAATTTTTTTTTATAACAGAAGGGTGCGTGATGTGCAACCCTTGCTGTGCGCGGCGCACACAAAGTTCATCAGGTTCTGTCCGGATTTTTCAAATTTTGATTAAAGATCTTCCACTTCCCGACACTTTTAGATGAAACGGTTTTCACAACATTTAATATTAGTTAAAACTAACACGTTCAAATAATAAAATGAGTTTTACGACACCGGGCCCACATCGGCCGTTTTATGACTTTCATACAAAACACAAATTTTCGACCACATGATTGTTAACACAAAATAAAGTCCGAGCATGGAGATTGGGGATACGCTACCCAATCCTAATCAATCTAAAAGCACGTCTTCTAAAGCAATCTACGCGAGTCCACTAGTCCCCACGCTTACTCGAGCCACCGCCTCCATACGAATCTAAAAAAATGTAAACAACGAGAGGGTAAGTTAACGCTTAGTGAGTGAGAATATACTACATACATATATATGCATAAAATGGACACGCAAATAATCAAATATCACATACCGGGGCATCCAAGTATAAGGCAAGCTAATATAAGCATACCGTGTGACGACCCGAAAATTTCCGACCAAATTTAAACTTAATTCTTATTTAATTTTGACACGATAAGCAAAGTCTGTAATATTGAGTCTCAAAATTTTGAATTTGTTTTATGAAATCATTTGACTTCGACCATTTCTGACGATTCACGAACCATTATTTGTAAATAGATACATATATATAAATAAGTAAATATAAATAATTATGCATAAGAATATTAATAAACTATTATATACAATATACAAATTGTTATAAATAAATATGTAAATTAATATAAGATATATTAAAATTTATTATAAAAGTGAATATATAAAGTATATTATATATATATAAGTAATTTCGAAGATATTTAGTAAACAACGGAAACGCTCATTTGTCATTCAATTGATAGTAAACGAATGTAAAAGGAACTTATATTGTTTTAAAATAAACGGAAATCCAAAAATGAGTTTTATAAATTATAGGCATATTAAAAATGTATTTAGAAGATATTTGTTAAATTTTAAAAGTTTTTATATTTTACTTGGGGTTGGGAGTGAATAATTAATGTAATTTTTATTTAATAGTTAATGTTCGAATTTTGTACCATAATGACCAAATGTAATGTATTCGTCCAGATGGATTAGGACGAGTCGTTAGAGTTGGTATCAGAGCGGTGGTCTTAGCGAACCAGGTCTTGCATTAGTGTATCTAACTGATAGTTGTTTAGATGCATTAGTGGGTCTGGACTTCGACCATGTCTGAATGTCAAAAGTTTTGCTTATCATTTAGTGTTGAAAATTATTTGCTTATCATCCTTAAAGTCTAGACACGTCTTACTGCCTCTATTGCATAGACAGTGTATAGATAAATTCATATCTTAGCGTATCTGTTATTGTTACCTTTGCCTGACAGCTTCCGTAGATTCCTCCGTAACTTATGGGATTTTAATATTATATGTGCATATGTAAATTATGTATTGCAGGGTACTAATCTACATCCTATAATCTATTTCTTATCGAAAATCCTTCATCTGATCGTACGAGATGAATCCCTCAACCAGTTCGAGTCCCTCAGATTTCGATAGCTATTCCGATAGTTATTCCGACAGCTATTCCGACATGGATATTCACCTAAGCTTCGAAAGCAGTGTCACCAGAATGAATCAATCAATCATCCATCCTCAATTCATCTGATGGGTTCGTAGTCGACTTAATCAATGGAGACGCGAAGAAGGCGATCCCTTCCATCAACCGAATTCACCTCTTGACAATGAACCTGAAGCGTTTACCGAAGACACCATTTTCTCTCTCATTTTCAGAGTATCTCGTCACGATCATATACTATCTCAGATTCTAAACCTCATTCATCCGCTCGTTCGAACCAACAATCATCCTGGTATAATGGAAGAAGTTAACGAGCTTCGCGCCAGAGTTGTAGCCTTGGAAAATATAGAGTAAAACATACCAGCTTCAACAATATCACCGGCACCAACAGTATCACCAATATCAATACCAGTACCACCAACAACCCAAGTTTCAACATCACATGCCTCAACATCTCATTCTGTACCTCAAGTATAATCATCGTTCTACATGACGTTCTACATCTTCGTTCTTCATGATGATTATGTAATCTCTAATGTTTTAGAGATGATGTATTCTAGTTCTAATGGTAAATCAAATAAGATTAATATCATATTAACTCATTAAATCCATAATTACATCTGAAGAAAATATATATGTATATATGTTTTCATAAAGGTTGTAATTAAAAATTCTTTTGTACAAACTGTTAATGGTGAAAATATTTTAACGGGTAGGTAATACCCGAGGAATATTTAGATTTCACATTAATAAGTTACACTGTACGTTCTTTCAAATCTAATTCAACAGTCATTTACTATCCTATTTACAACCACCGATATACGTATCCGTTCACAGCAGAATAACCATTTTCATTCGAATAAGCTCTATTATAACCTTGATATATAAGTTGCCTTTCGTCATCGTTACCGAGGAACCGTTTATATTCCATGTGACGACCCGAAAAATTTCGACCAATTTTAAATCAAACTTTCGATACGATTCAATATCCTTGACACGATAAGCAAAGACTAAAATGTCGAGTCTCGAAAAACTTTGAAACTGTGTTCATGTATTCATTTAACCATTCGACCATTACTGACGATTCACGAACAATTAGTTACAAACAAATATATGAATATAAAAATATGTATATATAATAATGTAAAATAATAATATACGCTTTAAATTGCTTAAACTAAAAATTTTAAAATAATAAACGATATAACAACGTTGTATTAAAATGAATCTTGAATCTTATATATATATATATATATATATATATATATATATATATATATATATATATATATATATATATATATATATATGGTTGATATGCATAATTAATATTATATGCACATTGTAATATATACTAAAATGTATAAAAGTTAATACTCAATAAAAGTTATTATATAATATATAATGTACAATCATTAAGAATTACATGATTAATAACATGTAATATCAATGTATTAAATTTAAGTACAAGTTAAAGTATAGTTGTTATAATAGTATATTTACTACTGTCATTATATTTATTAATACTAATATCAATGTTAGTATTATTTGTATTATTATTATTACTATTATAAATGTACTTAATAAAATTCTAAAATTTTAGGGTTATAAAAATAAAAGATTTTTAAAAAAAAAATAAAAAAAAATGTTATTATAAGAATGGTTGATATTATAATTTAGTTGTGACTTAAAGGTATTTAGTTATCATTAAAAATCAACATTATTATTATTATTTTTTACTTTTATCTTTATTATTATTATTATTATTATTATTATTATTATTATTATTATTATTATTATTATTATTATTATTATTATTATTATTATTATTATTATTATTACTAGTACTAGTATTATTTATTGAGATTTTGATTATTCTTATCATTAATATTATTATTATTTCTAATTATCATTGGTGTATTTATTATTATTATTAATCAATATTGTTATTATTAATGTAATTTTTATTTATTAATTATTAATATTAATATTAATATTTTATATCAATAAAATCAGAGAAAAGGGATCAAAATCTTGTTAGTATCCCAATCCAGCTTTAAATTTTTTTGTTTATGTCTGTAGTTTGTTAGAAGTCGATATCATCTTCCTGTAGTTGTTAGGAGTCGATTTTTTTTATATTTTTATTTTGTCTACACGAATATTCCCTGTGCAATCAGTTAGAAGTCAGTTTCAAATGTCAAATACAAATAATTTAGATCAAATATGATATTACATCACTCCTTCAAACACGTTATATATATATATATATACAATACACTGCAATTCAAATTGGTATTAGAAAATAAAACGAAAAACCAGTTGTTTCTCTGTTCGTGAACCATTTTACCAAAATCTTGATTTTTCATCAATTTTCAATAAACTAAGAATGCAGTTAGGTTAGGAATTAGTTAGTCAAACTTTGTTCAAAATCTCACATTCCAATTCATCTTAACGAACTCGAATTATCGAGTCAAAGTTTAAAATCAAAAAGTCAATTTTTGTTCTTTAATCGAATTCAAACTTTCTGTAATGATTCAAGTTAAATTGATGCTTCAAAAAGTTTTTAGGAATGATTATCAATCTATTTCATGTAGAAAGTTTTGCCTAAAATATTCTTGAAAATCAAAATCAATATTATTATTTTTTGAAGAAGGCCGCTACTGCTCCAGCCTGTTCTTCGTTTTTTTGTTTTTGTTTTTTTAAACGAAATAATAATTACAGATTGTTTGGGGTTTTCATTTCAAAAGTTAATTTAAACTATATACTAGATATGAATCGATCTCTGGTCTATGGGAAATTCCAAGGAAGAAGGAGAAAATAGGATGAAATTCAATTACAGGATATAGATTAATTAATACGGAATGATTACAGAAAAAGGGGTGACAGTCTAAATGGTTAGGAAGTGTGCGGGTATTCGAGAGGTCACGGGTTCGAGTCCCTGCAAGGACTGTTTCTTTTTTTTTTTCAAATCCTAAGAGGTAGTCTATTTTCATTATTATCATTATTATTATTATCATTTTTATTTTTATTATTATTATTGTTATTAATATTATTGTTATTATTAGTTAATGTTATTACTACTAGTATATTAGTTATTAGTATTGTTATTTTTACCAATAAAAGTAGTAGTTACCCTTTTTTTAGTATTATTATCAAAATTATAATTACAAGTAGGATTATTATTATTATTTGTATTACTAATATTATTATCATTATAAGTACTAATCTTAAGTAGTATAATTATTAATATTATCATTATTAATAAGATTTCTATTATTATTAGTATTAGTACCACTTTTGTAACTATTAGTAATATTATTATTAAACAAAGATATCATTATTAACAATATCTTTATTAATATCATCATTTTTTTAACAAAGTTATTATTATTATTATTGGTAAACCATTAATATCATAACTACCATAAACAGTAAAATTAATATTGTTACAAGTACTATTATTAATATCATTGTTATTATCACTAATAGGCTTATTATTAATATATGTATATTATTAATATTATTATCATTATTTATTTTTACTAATATTAACTTAGAATAATAGAACTACCGTTTTGATAAACAAATTAAATACATACATAAATATATATATTTAACACATATAACATAACAAAAATTTAATGTGACGATCGCTCCAAATCCATATGGACGAACACGTCATTCATCGATTTCATTGCGAGGTATTTGACCTCTATATGATACGTTTTGTAAACATTGCATTCTTTTGAAAAGACACAAAATAAATGAATATTTAAATCAAAGGTTTTCATCATCTGATGATTTCTATATATAGACAATCACCGTAATATAATAGTTTACAATGATACTTCCGTTGACAATGCAGTCAAAATAAGATACATGGTGATGATTTGGTGAATGCAACGTTTCCTTGAAAAATATGTCATGTAAGACTCCATGCACATAGCTTGTCTAACATATAAGCAAACAGCGGAAGACTTCTAGGAACCTGAGAATAAACATGCTAACAAGTGTCAACACAAAGGTTGGTGAGTTCATAGTTTTAGTGTTTCGCATAATCTGTATATAAAAGTGGATCACAAGATTTCAGTTGTTTCATCCAGAAACGTTTATCAAAAGTTTGTCAATAGATTCTACGTAACAGAGCACCCTGGTAACTAAACTTAATGTGTATATAATTTATACCCTTTGTATAATCATCTTAATAATACACGTAAACCAACGTGTACGCTTCTCAAATAGTATACGTCTGTTAAAAGGCTAGTGCTCTAGCTCGGACGGGGTTATCAAGCCCTATGGATCCATATACTACTACTCGCGCCCACCAGTTCTTATAACCGGCAGTTACTAGTTACCAAAGCTAAGGGATTTTCGGTTCAAACTCGGTGTAGAATTTAGTATGTACTTGTATCCATTGCGTTTAAAATAAAGTGCATGTATTCTCAGCCCAAAAATATATATTGCAAAAGCAATTAAAAAGGGAGCAAATGAAACTCACCTTAGCAACACATAAAGTTATTCATCGTAATGTGACCGAAACTCGGAATATCAAATAATCGTAGATCTCAACCTAGAGAACATATGTTGGTCAATAAATATGTATCAAGCTAGGTCAAGTCATAGTGTATCACAATCCTAATGCTCGAGACCGAGATACAAAAGTTATCTGTAGTCGTTTCAAAAAGTCAATTTTGACAATAGTTCAACAAAACGAGACGTACCTTATATAAGGATTCATTTACTCGGTTGTTAATATTTAAAAATCCACTTTATCAATCTCGTAAACAAGTTATTTAAATCTTAATTGCAGATTTAAAAGCAATTTCAATTAACGTCGATCATAATTCAGTTGATCATATCTTTTAATCCGTTCATCGAAACTATTCGATATCTAAATGAAAAGTCGTTGATTTTTCGCCAGCTTTCCAAAAACATGTATATCATATACCTTTTACCAGTAATATATGTATTTAATTCGTGATTCATTATAAACTGTTTAGCAACAAATTTTAGCATACAAGCATGTATAAATATATATACTCGAGCACTAGACATGGATACATAATTAATATATAAAAGATAAAATATGAGTGCTTACGTATCAGTATTGAGATTCAATATTGTAGGAAAGTACGTAGACGTAATGGAGATGATAAACACTAGGTTTGATTTACAAATATACCCCTGAACATTATCCATAACCTCCTTGGCAATAACCCATAATTTCCTTAGCTCTATCCCGCTTGAAAACCATTTTGAAAGTGACACGCTTATAACCTCGTCGTAGTATTTTATGTTTAATACTAATTAATAATATTAATAATAATAAGATTAATAATAATATTAATCTTAATAATAATAATAATAATAATAATAATAATAATAATAATAATAATAATAATAATATAAATTTAAATATAAATATGGAAAGCAGAGAGATAGATATGAATTGAATTCGATCACTGGCTTCGCGTTTTATACTATCTGACTTGTCCCAGCCCACCATGCGATCGCATGGTTTTTGGGCATCAAGGCCATGCGATCGCATGGCCCTCTGATCCAGCTCACATTATTTTAACTTTTTGTTTGTCGACATAATTTAATAATAATATATATAATTTAAATTAATTAATTATATATTATATTTTATTCCCGTGCTTAGTGGACTTGTAACTTTTGCTCCGATAAGTCGTACGTCATCACTCGACTTATGTCCCGGTTCCGGTTTTTCGAATGTCCTTTCGTACATTTAGAAAACTTGCATTTTACGTTTCGTGACTCGTACCTTTGTCAAAATATAATCTTAAATTATCAATAAACTATATCTTTCAAAGTGTATCTTAAACTTTCGAGTGTTTTGGTCATTTACTTCTATAAATCATTGTCTCACTATTTGTTAATATATATATAATAACAAATCGTTTTATGACCAAGTTAATATATATTTTCAACATTCATAAACACGTTTTAAATATACGTCGCAAGTTATTCATACAATTAATATTCCAACTTATCATATATATTCAAATAAATATTTAAACCAATAAGTTTAATGTACGGTATCAAACAATTAATACATTGTTACGTTTTCAAGTTATAGTATATATATATGTATCTATATACATATAATTGTTCGCGAATCGTCAAGAACAACCGAAAGGTATTTGAATATATGAAAGTAGTTCAAAAATTTTGAGATTCAGTTTTACAGACTTTGCTTATCGTGTCGAAAATGTTAATCATACAAAGATTAAGTTTAAATTTGGTCAGAAATTTCCGGGTCATCACAGTACCTACCCGTTAAAGAAAGTTCGTCCCGAAATTTGAGTGAGGTCGTCATGACTAACAATAAAAATGTTTTCATGACGTATATGTATTGATAAATAGAGTTTTATCACCGTTGAATAATATGGATAAAACAATCCGATTTCCCGAGGCGTATGAGAGAAGTTATCGTAAAAGAGTGAAATGAAAGAATAGAGATTCGTCTTAACTTTTGACGTAGTTATGATTGATTTTCGGAATTTAAGGAATAGAAAATCTTCATAATCTAAATAAGATTTGATTCTTCGAAATTTAAGGAAATTAAGATTTCCTTTAAATGCGTAATCTGCCTCGATTGCTATGTCTGATATTTTGCTATAAATTAACCACTTCCGTTTCATTATTTTCACCACTCCTACATCTTCTTCCTTATTTCATACTTCCAAAAGATTGTGAAATGCTTAATCCAGTTCTGATTCTTGATATTTTCTTGGCTATCGTATCCTTCATTCTTCTTTTTCATCTGCCACCAGAGAAAATTATTTTCTTCTACTATTACCTTGGGGTTATAGTATTTTTCATTCTCCCGTGTCTTTATATTGCTATACGCATTGATATACACGGTTTGTAATATATGTGTTGTTGCCAGGCTTTATATTATCCCTTATATTTCAAAGTTCCTGCTTCTGTCTTCTATAATTATTGTCATCCCCAGTTAATGCTTTCTTTTATTTGCTGCGATTTATACCCCAATTTCTATTTCGGAGTTTTGTCCCTTCGTTTCTTCTTCTTGTGACTAAGCATTGCTTGTAATGGTCCAGAATTCACAGATATGAATTTCGGAATGAACATTGTTAATGTTCTAAGAAGAAAATGGTAATGGCACGATCTTGATTTGTTAAATTACCAGAATACCCTGGAAAAGACAGAATCATCAAGAAATATTTTCTTGTTATTTTAGAGATTAACTAGAATACAAGAGTCGTATGACATAGCACATGATGACGTTATGATCTGTGAATTATCACGTTCCATTTAGAAACTCAGCATGACTTACTGTAATATAATCACGTTGATCAAGTGTCATTATATTATACTAACACATGCTTCAGCTCCCAACACCACTTCAAAAATATTCATATTTTAAACTCGAAGGTTTCAGAATTTAGAAACTAAAATAGTTTCTTTTATGATGTAACACAGATATCATAAGGAGAAAATTGATTTCCGATAAGAATGATTATGGAATTATCTCCAGAAATATGGAGGATATTTATAATGAAAGATACGATGATATCTTAGAATTTCTAATATCGAAAGATGATGAAGAAGATTTTTCCCGTAAAAGTTTAGAGTCAGGAGCAAGGTATTCGTTAATGACTTCAGCAGACACTGAATCATTTGGATTCTTTGAAGGTAGGTTTAGTCTTTGTGATTTGTCCACAGCCTCCTTCATGGTTTGCTCAATTCGTTTTCCAGTTCCAAACTTTCTCTTTTTCTGAGCTTTGCCAGCACACTATCCTTTATCATCAAACTTTTTACTGTTAAGGTCGTTTACAGTTTTTGCTGCTTCATCAGCATTTTTCAAGATTTTGAGAACTAGTTAGCGGTTTAAGGTATTTTTCAGAAACTTCATATTCAAAGTCTGTAAGTTTTGGAGGTAGACTTTATATGTATATATATATAGCTGTTGGCATAAAATTGCTACGAGATTCAAAATACTGATTGCTAATTCCCGATGAGTCGTATGGCAATTCTCGTTACAAGATGCGGATGAGTAAATGATAAGGTTCTGATAAATATAACAATTTTTCAGAAAATCCTAGATCATTATGGTTGCTGATAAGTTTACTGCTAATGTGGTGGAATATGAAAGGTTCTCCAGTAACAATGATGAAGGGGTAATCGTTATAATAAGGCTTATTTGAATGAACAATTGAGGGTGATTTGCCGAAGTAGTGATAAAACTGTCTATTTTGAAAAGGGATTGAAAAGTTATTTTAGCTAATACATGCCAAAGGGTCTGATACAGATACGTGTTAAACTATGACTTTAGTTTCGAGGGTTTTTCAAGTACAAGACCGCGGTTAACATGTAGTTGGATCATCATCTTGATGATTCATTATTTGAAGTGTCTTCAGTAATTTCGAGGGATTTGAACATAGATTGTAATCATTAATATTCATATGATGTTCTAGGAATTTGAATGATACAAATACTTTTCTGGGTTCTATGATGTTCTAGCACAGTTTTGAAGTCAAAGTATAGCTTCGAAAGATGTAGGAATCTGAGAATGATGTCTTTTGTTAAATCTTGACTTGGATTTTGATTTGTCAAAATCAAAATATGTAATCAAATTTAGATGAGGATGGTTGCTTTGATTTTTATAAAAGAATATTTATTGTTGTGAAAGTAGTGAGTATAGTTGATGATTTGTTGAATCAGAATCGAAGAATGTAACATATTAATTGTGAATTTATATATCCCTTGGGTATTACCTACCCGTTAAAATATTCTCACCATTAACAGTTTGTACAAAATAATTTTCTTAATTACAATCTTTATGAAAATATACCTACATATATATTTTCCTTAGATGTAATCATGGATTTAATGAGTTAACATAATATTAATCTCATCTGGTTTTTGACTAGGACTAGAATATATAATCTCTAAAACTTTTAGAAACTACATATTCTCTGCAAAATATTTCTTCGATGAAGTTATGAATCAATACTTCATCGTTTGTTGTTGTTGGTATTCCTTGGTATCTATGGTGCGTATAACGTTGATGTTCGAGGTACAGATTGTGATGTTGAGGTGTGGGATGCGGATGTTGTTGGTGGTGGTGGTGATGGTACTGTTGGTGTTGCTGATGGTGGCACTGTTGCTGCCGGTGCTGCTGCTGGTGCTTGTAACCTTTGCACCACATTCTCCAAAGCCACTACCCGAGCGCGAAGCTCGTTGACTTCTTCTATTACACCGGGGTGATTGTCGGTTCGGACGAGTGGATGAATAAGATCTAGAATTTGAGATAATATATAATCGTGACGAGACACTCTGGAAATGAGAGAGAAAATGGTGTCTCGAATAGGTTCGCCGGTAAGTGCTTCAGGTTCTTCGCCAAGAGGGCAATGTGGTGGATGGAAGGGATAACCTTCTTCTTATCTCCAATGACTAAGCAGGCTACGAACCTATCTCCAATTCATCCAGAACAGGCGATGGCTGATTGGTTGATCCATTCCGGTTACACTGTCTTCGGAATTCAGGTGAATATCCATATCAGAATAGCTGTCAGAGTTTAAGGAATTTGAACTAGATACGGGATCCATCTTGTATAATTAGGGAGATGATTTTTGATATGAATTAGATTATAGAATTTAGTTTGGTATTCTTCAATACATAATTTACATATGTATATATAATACCAAATTCCATAAATCACGGAGAAGTTTTCGGAAGGTGTCAGGAAAAGTTTACAGTAACAGATACGCTAAGATATGAATTTTTGTCTATACACCATTTATGAAATAAATGCAGGAAAACGTGTCTAGACTTTAAGAATGATAAGCATGTAATTTCCGACAAGAAATAATAAGCAAGACTTTTAACATGCAGACACGGTTGAAGTCCAGACTTACTAATGCATCTTAATAACTATCAGTTAGACACACATATGCAAGACCTGGTTCGCTAGGACCAACGCTCTGATACCAACTGTGACGATCGCTCCAAATCCATATGGATGAACACGTCATTCATCGATTTCATTGCGAGGTATTTGACCTCTATATGATACGTTTTTTAAACATTGCATTCTTTTGAAAAGGCACACAAAAAATGAATATTTAAATCAAAGGTTTTCATCATCTGATGATTTCTACATATAGACAATCACCGTAATATAATAGTTTACAATGATACTTCCGTTGACAATGCAGTCAAAATAAGATACATGGTGATGATTTGGTGAATGCAACGTTTCCTTGAAAAATATGTCATGTAAGACTCCATGCACATAGCTTGTCTAACATATAAGCAAACAGCGGAAGACTTCTAGGAACCTGAGAATAAACATGCTAACAAGTGTCAACACAAAGGTTGGTGAGTTCATAGTTTTAGTGTTTCGCATAATCTGTATATAAAAGTGGATCACAAGATTTCAGTTGTTTCATCCAGAAACGTTTATCAAAAGTTTGTCAATAGATTCTACGTAACAGAGCACCCTGGTAACTAAACTTAATGTGTATATAATTTATACCCTTTGTATAATCATCTTAATAATACACGCAAACCAACGTGTACGCTTCTCAAATAGTATACGTCTGTTAAAAGGCTAATGCTCTAGCTCGGACGGGGTTATCAAGCCCTATGGATCCATATACTACTACTCGCGCCCACCAGTTCTTATAACCGGCAGTTACTAGTTACCAAAGCTAAGGGATTTTCGATTCAAACTCGGTGTAGAATTTAGTATGTACTTGTATCCATTGCGTTTAAAATAAAGTGCATGTATTCTCAGCCCAAAAATATATATTGCAAAAGCAATTAAAAAGGGAGCAAATGAAACTCACCTTAGCAGCACATAAAGTTGTTCATCGTAATGTGACCGAAACTCGGAATATCAAATAATCGTAGATCTCAACCTAGAGAACATATGTTGGTCAATAAATGACTATCAAGCTAGGTCAAGTCATAGTGTATCACAATCCTAATGCTCGAGACCGACATACAAAAGTTATCCGTAGTCGTTTCAAAAAGTCAATTTTGACAATAGTTCAACAAAACGAGACGTACCTTATATAAGGATTCATTTACTCGGTTGTTAATATTATAAAATCCACTTTATCAATCTCGTAACCAAGTTTTTTAAATCTTAATTGCAGATTTAAAAGCAATTTCAATTAACGTCAATCATAATTCAATTGATCATATCTTTTAATCCGTTCATCGAAACTATTCGATATCTAAATGAAAAGTCATTGATTTTTCGCCAGCTTTCCAAAAACATGTATATCATATACCTTTTACCAGTAATATATGTATTTAATTCGTGATTCATTATAAACTGTTTAGCAATGAATTTTAGCATACAAGCATGTATAAATATATATACTCGAGCACTAGACATGGATACATAATTAATATATAAAAGATAAAATATGAGTGCTTACGTATCAATATTGAGATTCAATATTGTAGGAAAGTACGTAGACGTAACGGAGATGATAAACACTAGGTTTGATTTACAAATATACCCCTGAACATTACCCATAACCTCCTTGGCAATAACCCATAATTTCCTTAGCTCTATCCCGCTTGAAAACCATTTTGAAAGTGACACGCTTATAACTTCGTCGTAGTATTTTATGTTTAATACTAATTAATAATATTAATAATAATAAGATTAATAATAATATTAATAATAATAATAATAATAATAATAATAATAATAATAATAATAATATAAATTTAAATATAAATATGGAAAGCAGAGAGATAGATATGAATTGAATTCGATCACTGGCTTCGCATTTTATACTATCTGACTTGTCCCAGCCCATCATGCGATCGCATGGTTTTTGGGCATCAAGGCCATGCGATCGCATCGCCCTCTGATGCAGCTCACATTGTTTTGACTTTTTATTTGTCGACATAATTTAATAATAATATATATAATATATATAATTTAAATTAATTAATTATATATTATATTTTATTCCCGTGCGTAGTGGACTTGTAACTTTTACTCCGATAAGTCGTACGTCGTCACTCGACTTATGTCCCGGTTCCGGTTTTTCGAATGTTGTTTCGTACATTTAGAAAACTTGCATTTTACGTTTCGTGACTCGTACCTTTGTCAAAATATAATCTTAAATTATCAATAAACTATATCATTCAAAGTGTATCTTAAACTTTCGAGTGTTTTGGTCATTTACTTCTATAAATCATTGTCTCGCTATTTGTTAATATATATATATATATATATATATATATATATATATATATATATATATATATATATATATATATATATATATATATATATATATATATAATAGCAAATCGTTTTATGACCAAGTTAATATATATTTTCAACATTCATAAACACGTTTTAAATATACGTCGCAAGTTATTCATACAATTAATATTCCAACTTATCATATATATTCAAATAAATATTTAAACCAATAAGTTTAATGTACGATATCAAACAATTAATACATTGTTACGTATTCAAGTTATAGTATATATATATGTATCTATATACATATAATTGTTCTCGAATCGTCAAGAACAACCGAAAGGTATTTGAATATATGAAAGTAGTTCAAAAATTTTGAGATTCAGTTTTACAGACTTTGTTTATCGTGTCGGAAATGTTAATCATACAAAGATTAAGTTTAAATTTGGTCAGAAAAATCCGGGTCATCACATTTAATATATATACAAAATGAACATATAAAACATATATATATATATATATATATATATATATATATATATATATATATATATATATTACTAACATGAAAATGATATAACTAATATATATATATATATATATATATATATATATATATATATATATATATATATGTGTGTGTGTGTGTGTGTATTCAATTACAACTATGAATATTAATAAATTTACAAATGATATAGGTTCGTGAATCTGAGGCCAACCCTGCATTGTTCAGTTCCATCATATGTATTTTTACTACAAAATACAGTATTGTGAGTTTCATTTGCCTTTTTACCCTTTATATTTTTGGGCTGAGAATACATGCGCAATTTTTATAAATGTTTTACGAAATAGACACAAGTAATTGAAACTACATTATATGGGTGAATGATCGAAGCCGAATATGCCCCTTTTTGCTTGGTAGCTTAAGAATTAGGGAACATCACTAATTTTGAGAATTAGTGCACGCCTAATTGACGCGAATCCTAAAGATAGATCTATTGGGCCTAACGAACCCCATCCAAAGTACCGGATGCTTTAGTACTTTGATGTTGTTTTTATCATGTCCGAAGGATTTCCCGGAATGATAGGGGATATTCTTATATGCATCTTGTTAATGTCGGTTACCAGGTGTTCACCATATGAATGATTTTTGTCTCTATGCATGGGACGTATATTTATGAGAACTGGAAATGAAATTCTTGTGGTCTATTAAAATGATGAAAATAATCGTTTATGATAAACTAATGAACTCACCAACCATTTGGTTGACACTTTAAAGCATGTTTATTCTCAGGTATGAAAGAAATCTTTCGCTGTGCATTTGCTCATTTTAAGGATATTACTTGGAGTCATTCATGACATATTTCAAAAGACGTTGCATTCGAGTCGTCGAGTTCATCAAGATTATTACTAAGCCAATTATAGTTGAATGTATTATGAAATGGTATGCATGCCGTCAACTTTCGATGTAAAAAAAGTTTGTCTTTTAAAAATGAATGCAATGTTTGTAAAATGAATCATATAGAGGTCAAGTACCTCGCGATGTAACCAATTATTATGAATCGTTTGTAATCGATATGGACTTCGTCCGGATGGATTAGGACGGGTCGCTTCATTCCACCACATTAGCAGTAAACTTGCCAGCAACTTCATTACCCATTGACTTAAATATCTCTGAAGAACCATTAGATATGTTCACTAAAATCCTATCATATACTCATCTTCACCTAGTAACGAGAATTACCATACCAATTACCAGAAATCAGCAATCAATATTTTGAATCTCGCAGCGTTTCTACATCAACAGTTATATATATACATATAACATGTAATTCCTGGAAAGTTTAATTTTCCCTTCTAAATTTCTAAAAAGCACTTTAGCTTATGAATCAGTTTTCTGAGTTTTGAAAAAAGCTGATGAAGCAGCGAAAACTGAAGACTGCCTTAACAGTCAAAAGTGTGATGATAAAGAATAGAGTGATGGAAACACTCAATGGAAAATTTATACTGGAAAACGGATTGAGCAAACCATGAAGGAGACTCTGAATAAATCACAAGGACTAAACTTGTACATAAAGAATCCTGATAATTCTGTTTCTGATGAAATCTTTAGCGAATACCTTGCTCCTAAATCGTTCTAAATCATTATGAATGAATTTCTTCATCATATTTTGATTGTAGAATTATAAGATATTATCGTATCTTTCATTATAAATATCCTCAATATTTCTGAAGATATCTTCATAAATATTTTCGTCCGATATTAATTATCTCTCCGCGTTATATGTATTACATCATAAAGGAAACTGTTTAGTTTCTAAACTTCTGAAAAATTCGATTTTGAATTATGAATGTTTTGAAGTAGTGTTGGAAACTGATTGTCACACCCCCAAATAAGGTCTGGGGTATTTGTGACTAATTATATCAAATCACAGTTGTATAAACGAGAACGACTCTATATGAGACGTTTTGAATAAAACATTTATTAATAAAACAACGGAAGCATTAAAAGTTTTTACATCAAATACAAACCGAAATAGTATTAGTTTTAAGATGCAAAGTAAATGTAATGAAATGAAGATTCCATGCAGCAGCATTCAATTCATCATGGAGCATTCATAGCAATCACCTTATTCGTCACCTGAGACAAAACATGCTTAAAGTGTCAACCAAAAAGGTTGAGTGAGATTCATAGGTTTATATAATATGCATTAGACCACAAGATTCAGTTTAAAGCTGATTGATACCAATTATATCAATCTAAAAAGAGTTGCTGCAGTTTGTAATACCACTACTAGACAAAAGTTTACCCCGCGACACCTTGAACAGTCAGTGTCAGTTGAATCATTATTATGTAACCAAAGACCATCAGTCAAATAGTTAGAGATGTCATTCTCAGTAGCGCTACTCACAATAACTAAGTTTGCATCTTATACCTCAGCAATTAACGATATTACGGTGGGAATTTGCATGACAAAGCACGACATCACAATAACATTTTAGTACTTGTGTCTAAACGTAAAACAGTTATAAAGCAAGCATGTGTCTCACCCCAAAAGTTATAAACAGTTAAGTAAACAGTAAAAGTGGGGTTATGAAAATCACCTTAAATAGCAGTTGAAGTATTCCACGCAAGAAGGAAAGTAATGCAAGTAAGTGATCTGAATATCAACCTAGAGGTATAACGTTTGATTAGTTAATGTCTAACTTGACATAAATATGTTTATTAATATAACAACTGTATTGACAGTGACTTTTTTAGGGAAAAGTTTCTATTTTTGGAAACCTACTATTTATGGAAAGCTTCCACTTATAGTAAGCTTCTAGTTTAAGAATGTTCGGGTTATAATTCTTAACAAAGATGTTGTACAATCTCTCCCAAACTTCATCGCTAACATGCAAGTCACTCGAATGATCTATTGTTACCGAGCGGCCCAGGATCTCTTGACCAGAATCTAAGTCTTGGCATTCGAGATCCACAAGCGTCCCATAATGGTAACAAGGATCACCCTAGGTCACAAGTAGTGGTGATATTTGTAGTCTTTGTACGCTATCTTTAATTATAACCTTCACGTTAGGTGCGTATATACATATATATTCATTAATTCGATTTTAATTATAATTTCTATATATTAATTCATAAAAATACTTTTATAATTTTTAGTAACATATATTACTAATTATAACATGTAATTTATTTTAATTTTAATTGCATATAATTTATAACATTATTTACATGTTTTGGTAAAAAAAAATAAACCGAAGTAAATAGTAAAAAGTAAAAAGTAAAAAGTAAAAAGTAAAAAGTAAGAAAAGAATACTTACTAGTAGTAATTCTTCAAAGAGAGAATGAGAGAAATTTTGGTGTGAGTTTGAATGAGAAATGAGGGGTATTTATACTTGAAAAAAATTAGGTAAAAAGAATAAAATAATTAAAAGAAAAAAATATTTTAATTCTTAATGGGATTTTAATAATTAAAAGTATTAAATGTTAGGTCATGAGTCATCTACAAAATAAAATAATAAAAGTAGTAGTCCATTATAATTTTAAAATAAAAAATAATTTTTTTTAATTATATTTATTATATTAAAAGTAATATAAAGTTTAGATAAATTAAATTATGTCAAATTATATAAATTAATATTATATAGTTTATTTAAGCGTAAGTTGTTGACAAAAATTTCTATTCGGTCAATGTTTAATTGTATATAACAACCCTTAAATAATTAATACATATAGTCAGACAGAAAACCTTAGGGTCAATTCAGTAAATTTAGAAGTTGAAAAGTGAGGGTTGTTATACTGATGCATGAGTTAGTACAATATAATACTACATGGGAAAAGTGTCGGTAGTATACAGTCAACTAAAACTCACGAGATTTAATTTGGGTACTGTTTTTGATTGCCATCCCATTCACTCAACTTATATTCTATAATATATAACTTATATGATACAGAGTACATAAAAGGGTAATCACAAACACCACTTGTGCAAAATTATTCCTGTGTCAATCATAAACCCACCACCTTTGAAAACCACCCTACTCACCACCTCAGACCCACCATAATCGATAAACCTTTAAACTGTTTTTCTACTACTATCTTGCTACCATAAAATCGCCCATCATAACCACCATAAACTACCATCACCTCAACCATTAACCACCGAGATCACCACCATCGTGAACCCATTAACCTCACCACTTTCACTTTTCTCCATCTTTCATTGTCTTTCTGTATTTCTATTTAAAATTAAGAACCACCACCACTTATACTTGATTCTGTTTTATGCTTCAATTTAAGCCATATCTGTAAAGGTGACGAATACTAGTTCAATCAACCTTTCTCTGTTCGTATTCCGTTTATTTTTTCCTTTTAATTCAAAACTGGACTGAGGTAACCAAATACATCGAAGGTGCTGCTAATTTTCTTTGGTAATTACGAACCTCTTTTACTTTTGTCGATTGTTTTCACATCATGCCATTTGAGGTGGATCAAAAAGAGACATCATCCACTACATTTTGTCTTTAAAGGTTATAAATACATTATTTAATCGGTATTACTCAGTGCCCACTATTTATTTATTATGATTAAAGATTATAAAAAAAATTACATGATTTATGAAAGTGATAGCATAAGTGGCTAGGTGGCTGATTAATTAAATTTCATTCGAAATTCAACCTCAAACAAGTTAAGCCATGATTATGAGATGATATTTATGGGACCATATTTAAGTTGTTTTGGATTATAATCCAATTCTTTTTTTCTCCTTCACGAACGAACAAAAACTAGGGTAGGGAATATTAAGGGTGATAATGAAACAGTTAAATAATGATGAGGATTTGAGGAAGACAATAAATAGTACGGCTGTTATGGTTGCTGTACAAGAACCACGCATGAAGGAGATGATTTACACGATTAGTTGATAATGGTGATGCGATAATGTTAGGAAGATGATATCGAAATAAAAAATGATAACATAAAATGATGATGAGGTTTAGGATAAACGATGATGATAATTATAAGGATTAGATAGACGAGAATGAGATGATGATATCGTGATATTGAGAATGATAAAATGGCGAAGAAGATAATAAGGCAAGGAAAAATGGTGAATGGTCTCTTGTTTTTAAAGAAGATAAAAACAGTAAAGGTAAAATAAATAATAGGTATGATATAATTCAGAAAGAACAAGTCAAAGCAAACGGTTAGGAGGTGTGTTAAGAACTGAGAGGTCTGGGGTTCGATTCTAGGCCAGGGCATATATTTTTTTTAAAACATTAGCGTACTGGGCTGCTATTTGGGCTTCCATTTGTAACCAGGCTTGATTAAACCATTTATTATATGTTGGGCCAAAAACCTGCTGTTGGGTCGAGTCACACATGGGCCTTTAAAAGTATTACTATTCGCAGCTTTGGTTAGTAATTGTGTTCGAATGAGTTTAAGTGAAGTAGGAGAAGAAATAAAATCAGATAGAACTGGTTATATACATTTGGGATACCCTATAATTCAGAAAAAAAGATATGGCGAGATGATTAGAAGGGAATGTTGGGGAAGAGAGGTCGTGGGTTCGAGTCTCGGTTGGGACTTTTATTTTTATAAAAAGCTTTATAAGAGGGTATACTCCTTATCCTTATTTTTTATAATTATCATTACTATTATTATTATTGTTAGTAACATTACTAGTATTAATTATAACTAGTATTACAATTATTATTACAAGTATTATAAATGTTATTATTATCATTATTATTATTATTATCCTTATATTATAACAAATAAAGATTTTGTACATAAAAATATACTTATTACATATACTATAATTATATATTAAACATACTAAAATTTTTATATATATACAAAATAAACATATATAAATTACAATTTAAGGTATAATATACAAATAAAATATATATTGGAATTTAGTACAAATTCTATATAAACCACAACACTAAATATATAAATATTATATAATTAATTGATGAAATTATTTGATTATCATTATATGTGTTAATATATATGAATGATATAGGTTCGTGAATTCGAGGACAACCCCACATCTGTTCAATGTCGTCATATGTATTTTTACTACAAAATACAGTATTGTGAGTTTTATTACTCTCTTTTTAAATGCTTTTGCAATATATATTTTTGGGACTGAGAATACATGCGCTTTTATAAATGTTTTACGAAATAGACACAAGTAATCGAAACTACATTATATGGTTGAATGATCGAAGCCGAATATGCCCCTTTTGCTTGGTAGCCTAAGAATTAGTAAACCGATCTACTAATTGACGCGAATCCTAAAGATAGATCTATTAGGCCTAACAAACCCCATCCGTTGTAGCGGATGCTTTAGTACTTCGAGTATTTATATCATGTCCGATGGATGTCCCGGAATGATGGGGATATTCTTATATGCATCTTGTTAATGTCGGTTACCAGGTGTTCAATCCATATGAATGATTTTTTGTCTCTATGTATGGGACGTATATTTATGAGAAATGAAAATGAAAATCCTGTGGTCTATTAAAATGATGAAAATGATTATTTATGTTAAACTAATGAACTCACCAACCTTTTGGTTGACACTTGAAAGCATGTTTATTCTCATGTACGAGAGAAATCTTCTGTTGTGCATTTGCTCATCTTAGAGATATTATTTGGAGTCATTCATGACATATTTCAAAAGACGTTGCATTCGATTTGTTGAGTTCATCAAGATTATTATTAAGTCGTTGATAGTTTGATATATTATGAAATGGGATGCATGCCTGTCAACTTTCGATGTAATGAAAGTTTGTCTTTTAAAAACGAATGCAATGTTTGTAAAATGTATCATATAGAGGTCAAGTACCTCGCGATGTAATCAACTATTGTGAATCGTTTATAATCGATATGAACGGGGCATTTCATACCGTACGATCGCTATACACAAGCTAAAAAGTCAACAAAGTAAGTTCACCAACGACGATATGAACAACTCCAACAAGCTACACCCAGAGGGTTAGCAACATCACAATGATACAACGATATATCTATACATATATACCCAAGCATAATACCGCCCAAGGTTAACCCCTTAACCCAATACCAAATGAATATTGACCGAACTACACGAGGCTTAGTAAATCCGCATCCACACGAGACTACTATCTTCAATATCACAACAACATCGAGGTTGGCCGAACTACACGTGCCTTAGTAAATCCCCAACCACACGAGATCACTACCTCAATAAGATGACCGAACTACGCGAGTCATCGTAAATCCGCATCCACACGTGATCCACTTTTCCAATCATAACTCAATACCAACCCTTCTCCATTGGGGTTATAAAATCCACATCACAAGCACATGTGATAACATACACACGAAATGTGCACCTCGCCAAAGGTGGTCAACCAAAATGCACAACGTTGCCAATTGGACCTATACACAAGTCCATCAAATCCACCTATATGTGAAATGAACTCTATAACCGAGAACCACTTCACCCCATCCGCACTTATCCTACACATACATATGCACATAGGATATTAACACTCACCTTGTCGTCTTGAAGAATGTTACCGAATAATTCGCAACTCGCTGATGGAACGTACCTATTCCAAAATCACAATACAAGTAACACGCTTAGAGTGGATTTACAAACCAACTCAAAACGACACTTAGTGCAATTTCGACCAATTGCACTTCCAAGCACAAACCGCGCCCAAACTAACCAATAATCACTAACACAAGTGAAAATGGTCCTAATATGCCAATTAAATCCAAACACAAGTGTTAAACACTTATCATTCTCAAAATCACCCATAAACCCTAATTTTGACTCAATTCAAAATTAGTCTTTCAAATACACTAAAATGGGTTCCAACACTTCCATAATCACCAAGCCTAGTGATTAAACCCAAATACAAGTCTAAAATCATGGCCAAGTCGGTTTCCAACCCAAAACCCACCAACAACAACAATACACCCGATTACTAGCAACACTAAACTCACTTCATGAGTTTAAATGCGTTTCTCAACAATTTAAGTTCAAACCCTAACTTGAATATCAAAATAAAACAATGAAATTTGGAGTTAGAACTTACCACAACAACCAAAATGTAGCTAGGAACGAGGTGAACAACTTTAACACTCGAGCTTTTGATCAATTCAAGCTTCTTCTTCTCCAAAACCCCAAATCTCTCTCTAGAACTCCCCCTCTCTCTAAGATGGATGAGTGTGTTTGTGGATGTGAAAGTGATCCAAAGTTGGATCCAATCCAGATGATAAGGCCTCAGATCCGGCCTCAAGTGAAATGACCAAAAAGCCCCTCATTTAACTCTAATTGGAAAAATCAGAAATCTGTCGCCAGGCAGTGTGCGCGGCGCGCGCCCATAACTCTGCGCGGCGCGCACGATGTTCAAATTAGTCTGCCAGCTTTTAACTTATACCACACTTCACACACTTAATGTACACCAATAATGCTCTATGTACAATAAATATTAGGGTCTTACAACTCTCCCCCACTTAGAATCGATCACGTCCTCGTGATCCTCGCCACGTAACCAGCCGGACCCACACTCACTGGTCCTCAAACATACGTTCCAAACCGATTTTAATATGGCCAAACTCACCTTTACTCCAAGACTTCAAATCATACTTAACATTCTTAAGTTTGTCTCTAAAAATGCAATCTTTTCTCGTACCATTTACACTCTTATTCCATGCATTATTAATAACCTTTGCCACCCCATCTTTATTTAACCATTCATCGAATATCTTGAAAGGTTTCGGGTTGAAGTTAATGAGCTTGTCCCTAAGAACAAGTGGACAATGGTCCGAATCCTTTCTATCTAGCGCTATAACCGACAAGTCTTCCCAAATGTTATAAAATTTCTCGTTGACGAGAAAACGATCCAACTTGCTAAACTTAATCCCGTCATCGCTAACACGAGTAAATCTTTTACCATTAATCGGAGTCTCAATTAACTCATTTTTATCAATAAACTCATTAAAACGCGTAGCACGCGCTTGGTTGAAGACACAATTAAGTCGATCCGATTGGAACCGAACTTCATTAAAATCCCCCCTATAACCCAAGCCGTATCAATTTCATTCAGAAGATTGTCAAGATTTTGCCACAATTCTTTTTTCCAGCATCATTATGGGGCCCATAAATATTAGCAATAACCATATCATGACCACACCCAACCCATTTCCCACGAACAGCACTAAAAAATTTATTACCACCCGCACTATACGCCACAAACCTAGAAGCGTCCCAAACCGTTAACAAACCACCCGAGTTACCCTCAGCTTCAACTTGATAAAATTCACAATTACTAATGCCCCATAAAGAATGAACCCAACCCACATCAATTAAACGACACTTTGTTTATTGGAAAATTGCAATATCAGGTTTCTCATTCAAATAAATATTTTTTACCCACCCAAATTTCCCATATACACCAAAATCGCGAACATTAATAGACAATATCTTCATGATTAAACAATAGAAAACGAGAAGGAAAGGAAAATTGACTTACTGGGTATTGAGGTTAAGCCACCTCAATCCGAGTTGTTCACCAAATTCCTTTAATTCGACATTATTGATTGATTGGCTCATAGACCCCTCTACTTCACGTGAATTAGGTTTCGAAACTTTCTTCAGTGTTCTAGGTTTTGAGCCACAAGTTTTACATCTTTTCTTATGCTTCACTCCCCCTCTGGCCAAGTTACGGAGTTTCATAATCCTAGAAGAAGCTTTCCAGTAACCTATTATTTCCCAATAACATTCTTGACAGAAGGATACAACACTGGAACTTGTTCCGTGTTTTGATTTGGAACAGGAACTCTGACTTCTTTTTGAGTTAGGATTATTTGATCCACCAGGCCCGTTAACAACCTTCTCATTAGTAGATTTAGTTTTTGGGCCTAAGTGTCCACATGATTTACCTAGCCCAGAACCATATTCACCAATATTACTACATGGCCCACCACCACTCCTTGAGTGGGCTTCCATATTTATTGGGCTGCCTGACCCAGATTCATTCACAGTTGAATCAATATTATCAAGATTATTGTTATTATCACTGGCAACCCGATATTCACCAGTCGACTCTTTAGTTTCCCTAGTAGGTGAGATACGCTTTTTGGAATTAGGGTTAGAATGATTACACCTGACAGTTTCTACCACATACTCCTCGTCAGTCTCAAAAAGGTCACGAGTCCCATAGCATTTAGACTCCTGATCTCCCTCATCTTTACCATTAGGTTTTCCGGTACCCAAACCGTCACCAGAGAAATCACCCCCATCCTTTTCCGCCGGAATATTATCGGACGATTTAACATTATCTTCTTGATCATTACTCGGTGCCATTGAAGCAACTTCATCCTCATCATCGAAAAACTCACCTTCACTTTCCTATCCAGAAAAATCATCAGAATGAATATAATCCGAACTCCATTCCGATGTATTTGACAGCCTATCATCCTCATCACCAGAACTTTTTTTAAGATTAAGCAACACCTTTTCCTCTTCTATGACATTAATAAAGTAGGACTTGGACTTGACTTGTAGTTTTACGGCATCATTTACTTTCCCTGGATCTGAAAGTTTAACATACACTCGACCGTAACAGAGTTTTTGATTGCCATCAAGTGAACAGTTATCAAGCTCATATACGGTGCCCCACCACTCTGCAAATGACATAAATGTACTGTTGTTCCAACATTGTGGTGGCACCCCGATATTTTGAGCCATGCCATACGCCCTTCCGGCCAACAGGATTCATCCCACATTGTTGCCTTGCCCACCCATCGTTTAAGAGGGTGGTTTGGGTTCCTTACCAGTTCTTTTGCCGCCTCAACATCTTTGAAAATAAGTAATAGACCAAGGCCCCCAAGGTATTTAATTTGAACATCCTGATAGCCTTCAACACAACATATAACTTCTAGGTTTTCAAGAATACGTTTGTTGAGGCCATCACAGGAAACAGCATTTTGCAGCAGTTTATGATTACAATAATCTTCCTTAATAACCACCGTTTTCTCTTTCTTAGGTTCATATTTCTTCTTGTTGTTTAGCATGTGTCTCAAGTCTTCTCCACCCTTGCCATTATCCACAATATCGGAGTATCTCCTTCCATCATTGAACTTGTTCAAACAAGGCCACTCACCCTTTTCATAAGTATCATCATGCCTTGCACTGTTACCATTGTTGGACATAGGTTTAGGGCCCCTAACAGTAGCTTTAAAGACTTTGATAGGAGCACCATTGAAACGAATGCCATCCAATGAGACTAACAACCTGTTTGCATCCTTGACATCGGCGAATCTTACAAAAGCAAATTTCCCCCCGTTACGAAGCCTTTTGACAGCGATATACACATCACGCACTGCACCGAACTGTTTGAAGGTTTTCCAAAGATCGACAACCTTCCAATATTCCATAAAATTGAAAAACATGAAAGAAGTGAGATGATTTCGATCTGACCACGTGTGTTGTCGTTGATAGCCACATTGTACCCTTCGCGAACCCTAGCCGAGCCTGCCCTCTCATCTCTCTCGCTCTTGTTTTGTTTCTCTCTCCAGATCTCTCTCTCTCTCTCTCTCTCTCTCTCTCATAGTGACGGATCCTTAGTTATTAACAATACATACTTAACTATACAAAAAAAAGTTATTATTAACAATACATACTTAACTATCTTAATTGCCATAAAATCGCTTCCCTGTAAAGGTCTTCAAGGATCCAAATGTACTATTAGAAATGTTTGTTAATTGTGATATGTCTTTAAGAAACATCAATTAATATATTTTTTTTCCGAAAAGCAATAGAATTAATTAAAGAAACTCGAAAAGGCCAAGCATGCCCAGCCCAATACACGTTCAACATACAGCCCAGTTACAAATTAAATCTGGAGCTGCAGTACATGGAAAACGAATGTTGCAGAGGTAGCAACTAAAGAAAGCTTACAAAGATTACAGAACCCTAATTAAGACAATACACAATATGTAACATCCTCTATCGGGCCTAGTTGTAAGATTACTATTTTGCCCTTAAGTTAGTATGGTGTTATTATATGCTTTTATTTTTATTTATTGTTTATTATTATTTAATGTTGAGGTTAGGACCAGTTTGTGACAAGGGTCACAGAAATGTTTGTTTATTTAATTTGGACCTCGTTTGGGTTGCCAAATGATGTACGAAAGATATCAGATAACTGGTAAATACCCGTGTGTCACACAGTGTGGGATTTTAACCCACTTTTGATGACTTGTGCAGTGCATTTCTTGCACTTTCCAGATCCTTCCCAAAATAATACCCCGTACCTAATTCTTTCTCCTTTGAAACCCTAATCATCAAAACTTGTTCTTGAGCTCAAATTGATCTTGGAATCTTGTTCCTTGTTGTCTACTGATTCTAACAAGGTAAGAAACATGTGTTTTTGTGTTCAATTCATGGTTAAATTCATAGTTTTGTGTAAGTTTTGTTAAAAGCTTGATTTTGTGTCAAAATCCATGGATTTGATGTTGTTATGGTCAAAACTTTGTGGGTTTATAGTCTATAACATGTAGTAATTGAGTTGTGGCAAGTTTTGATGTCGAAAACGAGCTCTAGATCAAGATTTGGTGAATTTAGCTTGAAGCCCGTAGCCTTTGTTCAGTTTCTGATGAAGATGAACACAGTCGGCCGACTGTCGGTCGAAAGTCGACCGACTGAGGGTTGAACCGGCCGATTAACGAAGACAACCGACCGACTGAGATTCACATTCGGCCGATTGATGTAATACCAAGTGAGTCGACCGACTGAGAAGGTCAGTCGACCGATTGTGTAGACAGTCGACCGACTGTCAGTGTCAGTCGACCTACTGAGTCTCCAGGGCAGAATATTTTACCAAAGTGGTGATTTTTAGCCGTTATGCTGTCCGTTTGTATTTTGATGTTTATGATGTAAATTTTGATGTAAATTTTGAAAGTGCATAAGTGTTAAGGAGAAAATTTTTAGCGGACAGTTTTCTGACAAAATTTTCTGTATTGTGTTATTTTGTGTTTTTGGACATAAACTAACTCGTGTATATGTATTTCTCAGGAGAAAAGGAGAAAGAGAAGGTTCAGTGATTAGATAACTGAACACCTTCTCGTTTGCTGGTAATCGGTGAGTGGGACTAACTGGAGAATATAGTATATAGAAGCATGTTATATTATGATTGCCATGCTTGTTGGATATACTTATTGTTGTGGTTAGTTAGTACTTGTGATGACTGCATGTTAGTTGATGCTTGTCTGCTGGAGCCCGGTGCGTCCCTATTGTGTGGTAGCCTCGGTAGGAGAGATCAACCTGCGGGTTGGGTTCCTCATGTGGTGGCCTAGACAGCCGTGGTGTATATATATGTGAATGACGCGTCCGTCGCGTGTGGATTATGTATATACATACGGTGGTGGAGGAACTTCTGGTAAGCCCCAGTCCGATCAGCTGGTGGTTAATGGTTTGGCCGAGCCGCCAGAGTCTCTGTAGACGGCACTTGGGTGATGTTTGTGTGTTAGACTATTGTGACATGATTAGTATAACACTTATGTATGCTGTGGCCTGTAGTTAGTCGTACTCACTTAGCTTCGTGCTAATTCCCCTCCATCTCCTCCCTGCAGGTTATTAGCTTTTGTAAATGTCGCATTTTGGGGAGAAGACGGGCATGACGATGTTATGTTTGACAGGGTTAACTCTGATGTGGTCTTTTGGAATATGAACCGTGTACTTTTGATAACAGAATGTATTTACGTCTTTTCATGTTAATATGTAATTTGTTTTAATGACACGTGACATCGGTTTGTACAATTGTTGATATCGTATTTAATTAATGTTAATGCTTCCGCCACGTATTTAAAAAAAAAAAAAAAAAATTTAGCGGTGTCATACAATAGAATTATGAAGCCATTCTAACCACTCGATCTTCTTATTTTTGAGACGTCGAGAGATCCACTCAAACGATTTTAGTTGAACTTCCATTAAAACGGTCGGTAGATTCCACCACTTGTTTGTGAAGGTCTTCCGATTGCGGTTCCTCCAAATTAAGTAGGCACACGTCCATTCTAGATCTTGCCACCAACTAATTTTTGATAACATTAGAAATAGTTACTGGTACAACCGTACATGTGATGGTTTCAATGATACGGATTCGTTAGTTTTGAGAGATGTTTTTTGAAAATTTTTGTTGGGACTGTCTCCCTTGTTTATACATAATTTCATTTGTTAAAAAATGTATATATTTTATTCCCTAAAAAAAATTAACCATTGATTTAATCTTGAAATAAATTCAGAATTTGTCATTTCGTTAGGTTTACACAAAAATAAACGCCTAATTAAAATTTGTGTTACTTCATAATTCATAAATTCGTTAATTGATATTATTTGACCAAACACACCGGTCTAATGGCCTAATTGTTCGGCGAGTTATATGTCATTGGTCAAAATCAAGAAACCATAAATTTGGCACCGTCCAAAGGTTACACATATATAATTGACCCAATTTACCAAACTAATCAAGTATCGAGTAAGGGTGCTCCCATCGGTACTACCCGGGGGCCGTCCAACCATCCACACAGTAGGGTGCCGATGGCAGCGGATCGCCTAGGGTCCCCCCCCCCCCCACACACACCCACCATCTCGCCTAGGCTATCGTGCTTCTCTTCGTGCATTTTGATCAGATTTGTGGACGGACAAACAGTCAAAAAAAAGACAGTTGGAAAAAAATAAAAATAAAAAGTAAATGCACCAGCAACGGTCAAAAACGAAACAAGCCAATGATATAGCGATAAATGTTCCAACTGAGGGAAGTTCCAACCCGAACACAAGCACGAACCCCGACCCAACACAATTTGAAAATTTACTTAAGGATTACGACCCAATTTGACGTCCACCAAGTCGAGCTAAATGTCAAAGGAATTCGTACTCCTCCGATGCCGCGAATCGTATGTCATCCAATGAAATACGATTAAAATAGCTCAATCCGCCGAAGCTTCTCAACTAGTGGCGAATCGAACCATGGAAAAGCTTTGTGAAGAAAGTGAGACGAGAACAATGTAAGAAAGTTTGAAGTTTATTTCCAAACCGGTGTCATGTGACTTGCCTCCCGACAAATATGAAATGGTGATGAGGGCTCAGACGAGACTCGAGACTTAAGAAAAAATATGCTATGGAATTGGCACCTTCGAACGAGGATGAGTAGTTTGATTGTTTAGTTTGTAGTGTTTTATTTTAATTTATATCGCATTTTATTTGTCGTTAAAAGTTTTAAATTTTATTTATTGTAATGTTTTTTATATTTAATGAAATTTTAGTTTTATGTTAATAAGTATTTATAATTATAATATAAATAATTATAATTATTTGATTTTAGAAAAAAATAAAAAATAAAAATAATATGAAAGAAAGAGTGTCACTGTTGGGAGTCTATAGTCCTTGGTTTAGTCCTGAAAAAAAAAAGTGTTGATGTGACACACAGTCTTGAAAAGGGAGGACTTCACAATTGGGAGCACCCTAATAACATTGTTCTTAAAAATATTAATTGAGAACTATAATAATTAGAAAACTTAGATTGCTCTCAATGATGACAACTTAGTCCTCCAGGACTAGCTGTCACATCAGCGCTTCCTTTCCAGGACTAAACCGAGGACTGAACACTCTCAACAGTGACACCTTTCTTCCATATCTTTTATTTTTTTATAAAATCAAATAATTATAATTATTTATATTATAAAATTATTATTTAAATTAAACTAAACTTTTATTAAAAATTAAAAATATTACAATAATTAAAATTAAAAGTACATTTAAATTAAAACATACACTTAAAAATAAAATTACATTAGAATTTGAAAAACTATTCGTCGTCAACGTCTTCGTCTTGATTTTCTTCATGTTCGTCATCGGGAATGTGTGAAAGTCCTACTTCATCTTGATTGTTTGGGTTTATTGTCTGATCATGTCGAATTCGATAATTAGGTGGAAGACTATATACGTGTTCCACAAGCATTTCTCGTAGTAGTCGATGAATGCACACATCTCTTAATTTCGCGTCCACCCGCATATGCGCTTCAACCCTCTATTGGAATGTTCCTCGTGCACGTCGAACCAGACGATAATTCTCCTCGAGTCCACAAAATGCACGCCCGCTGTCCTCGACTATCAAATTATTTAAAATCACACATGTTAACATAATCCTTTTAATTTTGTGGATAAAATACGGTCTTGCTGGATGTTGAACAATGATCCATCGACCTTGTAGTATTCCAAATGCTCGTTTAAAGTCTTTTCGTTTCGATTCTTGATACCTTGAGAATTTTAATATCACATTTAGATCGGGATCAGAATTTCGATTATTGGGATTCATATTAATTTGAATGAATGAGTTAATTAAAATGTGAATTATGAATATGAATGTGTGAAATATGAATGAAAAATGAGTATAAATATGAATGTGTATATATAGAGTGTAAAAGGAAAAAAAATTAAAATATAGTCGTTGCTGGCCGTTGGGATTTTTTTTTCAAACGGTCCAATTTTCCCGTCCTCAAAACTGATTAAAATGGGCTAAGATGTGGACGATGAGCTGGGCGGCACCTTGGTCGGTCCGCTGCCATCGGCGCCCTCCTGGGCGGATGGCAAGGCTGTCCCCAGGACCCAACCATTGGGAGCGACCTTACAAATGAATCTCTTTCTTGTATTCCACGATACTATTCAACAGAAGTAGAAGACAAAGTTGAACAGAAAAAGACACGCGTCGGCAGCTGACAAATGACCTTACAAGACCACGTGAGACTGCAGAAGTTTAACGCATGTGTAGACATGGGTTATTACTTTGTCAACGCCTAGGGAATTCAACATTCTATTTGTTAATTCAAATAGTATGACCAAACCAATTTGAGGTGTTCCTGTAAATAGACAGCAAAGAGGAAATAAATAGAGCACGCTATCTGATAATGTTGTCTATACAAGTATAGACATCCTATGTACCAATGGACAATAGATCTATTACCTGGTTAATAGGACTCCTATAAATACATATATCTCCACTATTGTAATATTTAGTGGTGTGAGTTTAATTAAAGAGAGTTCAAACTTTGTAAAAACTTAAGATATCCTCTCTAGCTATTTTAGGTGTAATCTGTATCACCCAACTATTCGTTCTATCATTGAATAGTTGTAATTCTTTGATATTCATATCAAATAAATAATAACGTTAAAAATTACACATGACTCTTATTTAATTATATGTTTAAACATTTATATGTTTAAACATACTTAAATGTTTGATTATCTGGTTAAACGAAGAGAATTGTATTTACTCTCTCTACAATACTCATGTTGTTATTTCAGGACCAACAGTTAGATTGAGGCTGGAGTTGTGACTGTATGATACTATCTGTTGTGTCTCTCATTCATTTAGTTATGTGTTAATCCCTTACATCTTCTTCCTTTTAGGTGTTTATGTTGTTGTCTTATAACAGCGTACATTTTTTTTTATATAATAAAGCGGAAGTAATATTTACATGATAATCAAAATTATCTAATACATTATTTTATTTTAAAAATGCGCATATAATATACAATATTCATAAAACTAGTGTCACTTAAAATCACTTCAAGGCTTGTTACAAAATAGATCAGAGTGTCGTTGTGTTAAACGTAGTAGGCAGAAACCAAACTTCTCCTACCAAATTCAGCAACCTAAGATCATGCAAGGGAGAATATGTGGGGGATTTGTTCAACGCTAAGTGATTGAAGATATCAAACAGATAATACCACCTTGCACAAGCCTAGCTTTACTCTATCAGCTAGCCAGTATATACAATATAACAATAACACATAATCCATAACTATAAAGAAACATCACCATGAGACCGAAAGACCCACTTTCACTTAATAACACCCTGAATGCATCGCATGCACTATTCGAACCTGTGTTGACAACATATCCACAAAGAAGCCCAATCCACTACAAAGTCATGATTGATCCATCCCGAGTTCAACCTACTACAAAGTCAGAGTTGAACCATTAAGTCCAACCTACTACAAAATTAGGGTTGACTCCTTCCGCGCTCAACCAACTACAATTCTCTCTGAACTGCTCACATCCAGTTATCACAATATGTTGATTGCCCAACATAGTCATCATAACTGCAACTAATACTAACTTATACATTATCATAATCTATAGTAGTCATATCAGTATATCATGCTCAATTTTAATCAAACTGATCACTATATAATAGAGCATACTAACAGATAGCAACTAACTTTGTTACTATCTAATAATATCTGTAGAGATATTCCCACTTACCGATTACCAAAAAGACTTCTCCATTCCTCTATCACTTGACAATATCATATTCCAAGTAAGCATATTATTCTAATCAACACAACATATCATAAGTAGTAGCTAAACAATCAAACACAGATCCAAACACTTAGCCCATTCACTGTTTCCAGGCTCAGGAGTGTGAGGCTCACTCGCGCGTGTGAGACCTATCACCTTGTACGAATGATCTCGAACGTGTGGGTAAGGTCTCAACAAACTGAGCCGTACGAGGGATATCTCAACTGTACGAGTGATCGTTCAAGTCACATATGACTTGTGAGAGTGAAATAACTTAAACAATAACAATTCCAACATCTCATCCGTACGGGTCACCGCACGCTCGAGCTTCTCACTCATGCGAGTGAGTTCTCACCCGTGCGAGTGAAGAGGAACATCATCAGTCAATTTCGAGCTTTTTAACTTCAAATCATTGATTTCGGGCCGTCTAGAGCATCTCATTCATACAAACAATACATATACATCATATAGGCTATCTCTACCATCAAACAAGCAAAACAAACACTTAGAGCATGATTTGATCATTTGTTCATGTTTCATACAAAACCCCTCCAAAAACATAATCAAATCAAACTGAAATCAAGCATAAAGATACCTGGTTTTGTTCGTGAATCACAATATCGAATCACATACAATATTAGTTTGTTAAATCACAAATTCAAAGATCAAAAGATTGGGGTTTATGAGGTACGTTTGTTTTTTAATTACTAAAAGGGGAGGGAATCAGATAAGGTAGAGCCTTATCTCTATCTAACCGCCTCAACACACACAACAATCCACACATGTATTATACATATGATCCGAAACACAATGCTCGCGTTAGGCGGCCCTAACGGAGTCCAAATCAAGCAAATATATATGTTTTGCGACTATCATCACAAGACGAATTCATATGCCCATGTAATAAATAACAATCATTTAATTATTATTTTCGCTTATGATTACAGACCACAGTAATAACAATAATTAATATACATAATACACACAAAAGGCTTATAACATCTTGGTCACATTCGAGGGCGTTACATGTCTAATTTATCATATGTATATGTCGGGATATTTATGTTTGACACCTCACACTCTCATCTATTATAATGAGCCTTGGTGTGCTGCTTTACGTGACAAGGGTTTTTGGTATAATAACTATGTTTTGAAATTATCATTATTGTTTGTAATTAAATTATATGACTTCCGCTGTATTTATAAAAAAGGTATGAAAATTTTGTAGTGTTGCACCTAAAGCCAAGAGACCATGGCAATAAAAGGCCATTACACAATTATGTACCAATACATGCAAACCCAAAATAGCAGACGACAACCGTATCACTTTATGCGTCTCGAATGAGGATCCATGGTTGGGAGATCCAAACGTAAATTAATGAGCATAAACTAGTTTAAAGATCGAGGCCCGTTGAAACACCTTGAGTTGTATATGCTGAACCACATTAGCCCAACATGCAAATTTTTAACCATGGCTTTGTTTTTTGATATCCATATTTCTCAAATCATGGCCGGTCCAATAATACGCCGATCTTGTTGTCTTTTAGCCCCATATCCGAATACAATCTAAAGCAAAATTCCGAAATTAAACCTATATGACACCACCTGAACAAGAGCTGACCAAATACTAAACAAGCGTAGATAATGCATCAACAAATGTTCAACCATTTCCAGTTCAATTATACACCATATACAATTCACATCTTGAAGTTATTTCACGTTGACAAAGTTAAGGACTGAAATATATGTTACTCCATCCGTCCCAGATTAATTGTCCCTATATAAAAAACACACAGTTTAAGAAATGTCATTATTGTACTGTACTTTTTCTATGCTTTTTTCTTACTTTACTGTTTTGCCCTCAACTAATTAATTAGAAATCTCTCTCACCTTTGTAATTTAATTAATTCATTAGGGACAATATTGTAAACATCATCAAATTTACTTTCCGTACTAAAAAGGAATACTGGACAATTAATTTGGAACGGAGAAAGTATATAATAAGTGTAAATTTTTTAACACGTGAGTTGTCAAGATAGCGTGGTGATTAAAAGTTGAAACGACTTATATTCGTATGAAAAGCGAGGACATGGTTTTAATGGGTACACATAAATACACGTATTATGGAGTCAGCTAATTGTCAGGTCATTGTTGTCAAGTCGAAGCCCCGTCAGCATCGACAACATTTTCTTCGTAATAATGCTATAAATCATTAAACCGTTACTAAATAAAAGGTTACTCCATATCCTTGTTTTGTCTTCAGTATTGTTTGTCACATTCATTCCTTTTTCAAGATACGGCCCCATGCCATTTCAAAACAATGTTACTCGACGCTTTTTTAATGTGTACTTATTTAGGTGAAAATTTGTACTCATTTTCTCTCTTACATCAATTTATCAATTATGAATATTAAAAATTATAAATTACATATTAAAACTTTACAAGTCATCAATAACAAATAGTCCGTATTTTTTTTTTTGTGTGGTAAAAAGGTATTACCTGGCGAATATATTGATATAAACAACGATACAAATAAGAACTGAGTTATAGGACATGCCCTATAACCTCTCATACAACCAAGCTTTAAAAATAAAAGCAAACATGAGCCGTAGCTCTACAAAAAAAAAACATAATCAAGATATTTTCCAATCCGATTTGAGCCTAAGCGCACTCGGAGTAGATTTCCATCTGTAATTCAAAGCTTTAAGCGAACTGTAGAATAAATGGTCTCATAAAGCTGCACCGCAGAACGATTACCCTTTTTGAAGAGACGTCGGTTCCTCTAGTGACAAATTTTAACGACCTTACTTGAACATGATCTGTTCTATAAGCTCGTACCTTTGTATTCTCCGTAGTTTCTAATGCGTGTTCATATAAGAGAACAATGTTTTAAACTTTTACAAGTAATTACTTTATTATGAACCCTTTGATAATTTAAGGTAAACATTTTTAATAAATTTACTACAATTGTACATCAAAAAATTATAGTGTAGAATTAATTAATTTACATTTATGTTGATAATTAAGTATAATGATCAAATTATCACCACTTTTTTTATGGTGATCTTAGGCCACTTCTTATGGTCCGCCAGGGACATTCGTCAAAGCCGCTACCCAACTCACAACCACAAGCATCAATTTATCACCATGTCAGTCAGTTATTACCCCAACGAGCCTCTCACGATTTTAGCTGGGACCACATGTTTTTTTTAGCTTGTACAACATGTTTAATTAATTGTACATAGTATATTTGAGGGGTATAATTTGTTGGTTTTATTTTTTGATAGAAAAAATTGATATGGTTACTTTGTGAAGGATGTTATCCCACATAGGTGGGAGGAGAAAGTTGGAGGTAGGTGACTTGGTTATAAAAGGAGGGCTAAGTCTTCATTCCAATTTGCACCAATCAATACACTTTAAGTATTTGATTATTTCTTTCTTTCTTACCTTTGTTTGAGAATTGTATTAGTTAAATATTTTGGAGAGTGTAGTTGGCTTAAGAGAGTCGTCTATATCATTGTAACAATTTGTGATATAGTGTATTTCTCTCTTTGGGGGCCGGTGGGTTTTCTCCTGTTTTGGAGTTTCCACGTTAAATCTTGTGTTGTGTATTGTTCTTATTTCTTTACTGTTTTTCATTGGGCGTTTATTGGGAATTAGTGAGGCCGTAATTTCCCAACAACTGGTATCAGAGCGTCAGGTTTGACGGGGGTCTCGGTTATAGGAGTCGGAGTATGCTCTGTGATTGCCACGGGAGTGGATCGTCCACATCAGAAACGAGTTCTATTGATCGTATAGGGTATCTGGTTAGACAATATTTTTTCTGATTCGTAGTAATAGTTGGATTTGTTAGTGGCAAGTTGTGGATTTCTGATTTAAAGGGTTCTGGCTACCTGCTACATCTTTTGGCTATTCGAAACGTGAGCAAAATCAGAGAAAGTGTTGTTTATAGGATACGGATACGATGTCGAAGTTCAGTCCAATGAGGTTTGATGTTGAGAAATTTGATGGGAGGATCAATTTTGGCTTATGGCAGGTTCAAGTCAAGGATGTGTTGATTCAATCTGGTTTACACACGACATTAAAAGGTAAACCCACCTTTGTTTCCGGCAGTGATTCTAGTGGTAAGTTCGATGAAGAAGAATGGGATGATATGGATTTGAGGGCAGCAAGTGCGATTCGTTTGTGTCTTGCAAAGAACGTACTTGCAAATGTGCACGGGTTATCAACGACAAAGGAGCTTTGGGTTAAACTAGAGCAGTTGTACCAGGGCAAGGGCATCTCAAATCGTTTGTGTCTTAAAGAACATTTTCATACTTTGCGTATGGATGTGGGTTCAAAGATTTCAGATCATCTGAGCATTTTGAATGGTATTGTTTCTGAACTTGAAGCTATTGGAGTTAAAGTGGATGATGAAGATAAAGCTTTGAGGTTGATATTATCTTTGTCATCGTCTTATGAACACATGAAACCTATTTTGATGTATGGGAAGAAAACTCTGAAGTTTGAAGATGTTACTAGCAAGCTCCTATCCGAGGAGAAAAGATTGGAAGGTAACTGGGTCTCGTCATCAGAAAGTACGGTACTGTTGTGTTCGGATAGGCGTAAGAGAAACTCCGGAAAGAATCTGGTATGCTGGATGTGCGGGAAGACTGGGCATGTAAGGGTTAATTGTCCAGGTGGAGCTAATTCGGTAAATGGCTCCAAAGACGCTAACATTGTCTCCGTTGTTACGGAGAGTGACGAATTCCTCTGAAGTCACGTCATCCTCATGGTGTGTCCGCGCCACCGTGCAAAGGGATGTTTCGTTAGCGGTTCCACAATTACACATGGGCATTGGTTTGGCGTTGATGTAGGTTGTGTGGTGGAAACTGATGTTGTATCTGATGGGACTTTCAGGGAAGTTGCACCATAAAGTTTCAGCTGGTTGTTCAACAACATGTGCCGAGGTGAAATGCTTGGAATGTGATATTCTAAGTGCTATACTCTTAATGGTGGAGTATGATAATTCTTGTTAAGAGTTATGATTGTCTGTGATGACAATGATTGTCGGTTTAGACAATGTTCGGTAAAGATGCAAGTTTTGTCTCTTGGGAGATAATGTCATTGGCATGAAGATGAGGATCTTGAAGTTGTCATCGAGAAAGCATCTATATCGGTTATCCTTATAATGTTGAAGTATGGTTATCTTTTTCTATTAAAAAGGTGGAGATTTGTTGGTTTTATTTTTTGATAGAAAAAATTGATATGGTTACTTTGTGAAGGATGTTATCCCACATAGGTGGGATGAGAAAGTTGGAGGTAGGTGACTTGGTTATAAAAGGAGGGCTAAGTTTTCATTCCAATTTGCACCAATCAATACACTTTAAGTATTTGATTATTTCTTTCTTTCTTTCTTACCTTTGTTTGAGAGTTGTATTAGTTAAATATTTTGGAGAGTGTAGTTGGCTTAAGAGAGTCGTCTATATCATTGTAACAATTTGTGATATAGTGTATTTTTCTCTTTGGGGGCCGGTGTTTTTTCTCCCGTTTTGGAGTTTCCACGTTAAATCTTGTGTTGTGTATTGTTCTTATTTCTTTACTGTTTTTCATTGGGCGTTTGTTGAGAATTAGTGAGGCCATAATTTCCCAACATAATTGTGGGTAATATTTTAGTGTATGATTGTGAGGGTTTAGTGAAAGGAATGTGAAAGAAATGTTAAAGTGTTTGTGCAGATGTAACGCTGATGTGGAGGAAAGAAGTTCATTGAAAATTGGGAACGATTGCATGTGGCCTTAGATACGGACTAATATTTATACGGAGTATCTTTTTGCCCAATTTCCAATCGTAGATGATTTGTCTTGAATAAAAAAACTCGGTTATTATTAGACATGGCTTGAAAGTCGTATGCTCCTATAAAAATCTTTCAACTTGAAAGCTAAAATAAAATTGGTAAAAAAGATAAATTCGTGAGTAGAATAATACGCCTAGTTAATATTTTTTCAGTTGTTAATTAATTAACAAAAAAGATTGTAAGTAGATATTCTAATGGCACTAGATAAAAACATTTATTTAAATACTAATATTAAATTAAAAATCAAGTTAAATTTTTTAATATTAATTAATTCACGGATGACTATTTGTAAATATTTTAATCAAGTTAAAATTGTAATTATTTTACTATTTGTGAATAAATAAAAATTGTTTCATTATATTAAAATGCGAAATCGAAATGCGGAGTCCAATGCAAAACACATAACTGAAACGAAAACGTGATCTGAAACGCGATACTGAAACGGAAACGCTGAACTGATACGCGAAACTGACACATGAAAACCTAAATGCGAAACGAAAACACGAAAATGAAACGTTGAACCGAAATGCGAAATCGTAACGTGGAATCGAACATGGAACCAAAAGGCGAAACCGAAATGCGAAAAATGAAAAGCGAAAACCTAAATTAGAAACCAAAACTTGAAACTGAAACGCGATACTGAAAAGTGGAGCTGAAACGGAAACGCTGAACTGATACGCAAAACTGACACGTGAAAAGCTAAATGTGAAACGAAAACATGAATCTGAAACGTTAAACCGAAATGCGAAAACATGAATCTGAAATGTTAAACCGAAATGCGAAATCATAACGTGGAATCGAACATGGAACCAAAAGCCGAAACCGAAACTCGAAAACCTAAATGAGAAACCAAAACTTGAAATTGAAACACGAAATTGAAACGCAAAACTGGAATGGGAAACCGAAATGCGAATCCAAAACGATTAATGTCTGTTAGCTTCACGGACCACCAAAATATTTACTTAACGGACTTTTTTGACGTTTGTTAGCATTCGAGACTAAAATGCCCCGTTCATATCGAATATAAACGTTTCATATTAATTGGTTTCATTGCGAGGTTTTGACCTCTATATGAGACGTTTTTCAAAGACTGCATTCTTTTTTTAAAACAAACCATAACTTTTATTGTATCGATAAAGGCTTAAAAGACATAACGTAGATTACCAAATAATGATAATCAAAAGTACAACGTTTACACACGACCATTACATAATGATTAATAATATGATACAACAAATTTATTTCCGAATGCAGTTTTTAAACATTATCATACAAGCATGCTGACTCCAATTCTTGTCTTTAATTAGCATGCAACAGCGGAAGCTCTTAATAATCACCTGAGAATAAACATGCTTAAAAACGTAAACAATAATGTTGGTGAGTTATAGGTTTAACCTATATATATCAAATCATAATTAATAGGCCACAATATTTCATTTCTATAAACATGATCATTATACAGGCATTTCGCAAACTGCATAAAGATAAAATCATTCATATGGTGAACACCTGGTAACCGACCTTAATAAGATGCATATAGAATATCCCCATCATTCTGGAACTCTCATCGGTTATGATAAATTCGAAGTACTAAAGCATCCGTAACCCGGATGGGGCTTGTTAGGCCCGATAGATCTATCTTTAGGATTCGCGTCAATTAGTGACAATTATAATAAACACTAATTCTTAGGATACCAAGCTAAAAAGGGCGATATTCGGTCTAATAATTTAACCATAGAATGTAATTTCAAGTACTTGTGCCTATTTTGTAAAACATTTATAAAACTGCATGTATTCTCATCCCAAAAATATTAGATATTAAAAGTGGGACTATAACTCACTTTCACAGATTTTTAATTATTCGGATTTTAGACTTGGCCACGGATCGATTCACGAACCTATAACAAATATATACATATATATCAAGGTATGATAGAAATATATTCACATCATATTTTTATTTACGTGTTGACGAATTAAGTTGTCAAGTTAGCAGTCCAACGTTAGTAGTCCACAATTAGTAGTCCAATGTTAGTAGTACATATATAATTCAAAATATCACCCTGTAATAATCAAAACATAGTGTACACGTATTGTGTAAGACTCAATCATGACCCACGATACCGCTATTGTAGTTACACGTATTGTGTATGCGGGTCTTTCGATTTATCCGACATATTGTGTAACTAATGTCTTAACTAATCAAGATTACATGATATTGTCTCGTACTTATCCGAGACTAGTATATTACATGGAAATACTCATGACATGTTAGAATACATGTATAATACAAGAAAAGTTAGCTAGGATATGGTTAGTATAGATTTTAATGAATTAATCCCGTAATCATTTTAGTCATTTCTAACCAATATTGTTTTGCCCATAACTTCTTCATTACAAATCCGTTTTGAGTGAATCAAATTGCTATGGTTTCGTAACGAACTTAAATTTGTGAAACTAAACTGAAAAGGTAGTGGTTTATATTCGGATTTACAGGTTACAAGTCATTTTTGAAAGAGGTAGTCATTTCCGTCGAAAGAACGACATCTTGATGACCATATTGAAAAACATAATTCTATTTTGAGTTTAACCAAGATTTTTGGATATAGTATCATGTTCATATGAAATACCATTTTCCCAGAAGAACAACTTTTAAATCAAAGATCATCATAGTTTTTAATTATCCAACCCAAAACAGCCCCCGGTTTTACTACGACGGCGTATGTCCAGTTTTACGGTGTTCATCTGTTTCCAAGTTTTAAATCATTAAGTTAGCATATCATATAGATATAAAACATGTGTTAAGCTGTTTTTAAAAGTCAAGTTAGAAGGATTAACTTTGTTTGCGAACAAGTTTAGAATTAACTAAACTATGTTCTATTGTTTACAATTTATATTCTTCGAATAAGATAGTTATATAAGTATGAATCGAAGGATGTTATGAACATCGTTACTACCTCAAGTATAGTAGGTAAATCTACTGGAAATGATGAGAAATAACTTGAGCTTCAAAGGATCTTTGATGGCTTGGAAGTTCTTGAAGTAGAATCATGACACGAAAATAAGTTCAAGTAAGATTACTACTTGAATTAAGATAGTTATAGTTATAGAAATTGAATCAAAGTTTGAATATGAATATTACTTTGAATTAGAAAGATAACTTACTGTAAATAACAAAGGTTTCTTGATCTTAGATGATTACTTGGAATGGATTTGAAAGCTTGGAAGTACTCTAGTAAACTTGAAATGATTCTTGAAGTGTTCTTGAATGGTTGTTTTTATGATGATTAAAGCTTGTAATTGAAGCTAAAAGATGGAGAAAATGCTTGGAGATGATTAAGTATGAAGTTAGGAGTATTTTGGGAGAGAATTTGGAGTGTAAGTATGAAAAAATGGGATGAAGAAATGGTGTGCATGCATAAAAACGTTTTTACTTATTATAAAGAAATAAAAGATTCTTAAGTTTGTTTTCTTGCTAAATAATTCATGCTAGTTGACAAATGGTTGGTTCCACATGTTCCTTAATCATTTAGGGATGCTATGTAGTGACCCGAACTTTTCCATGTTTATATATATATTAAATGAAATTGTTATTTACATGATTAAGTGTTTCCAACATGTTAAGCAATCAAACTTATTAAGACTTGATTAATTGGAATAGGTTTCATATAGACAAATGACCACCCAAGTTGACCGGTGATTCACGAACGTTAAAACTTGTAAAAACTATACGATGACATATATATGGTTATATATATAGTTAACATGATTTTATTATAAGTATGTATCTCATTAGATATTTTAACAATGAGTTATATACATAAAACTGAGACTATTAAATTAAGAAACTCGAAAACGATATATATAACGATTATCGTTATAACGTCTTACTAGGTACATATGAATCATATTAAGATATTGATACACTTGGTTAATTATGTTAAATGATAAGTAAATATTTCATTAAGTGTATTAACAATGAACTACATATGTAAAAATAAGACTACTAACTTAATGATTTTGAAACGAGACATATATGTAACGATTATCGTTGTAACGACATTTAATGTATATAGATCATATTAAGAGATATTCGTACATCATAATATCATGATAATATAATAATTTAAAATCTCATTTGATATTATAAACATTGGGTTAACAACATTTAACAAGATCGTTAACCTAAAGGTTTCAAAACAACATTTACATGTAACGACTAACGATGACTTAACGACTCAGTTAAAATGTATATACATGTAGTGTTTTAATATGTATTCATACACTTTTTAAAGACTTCAATACACTTATCAAAATACTTCTACTTAACAAAAATGCTTACAATTACATCCTCGTTCAGTTTCATCAACAAATCTACTCGTATGCACCCGTATTCGTACTCGTACAATACACAGCTTTTAGATGTATGTACTATTGGTATATACACTCCAATGATCAGCTCTTAGCAGCCCATGTGAGTCACCTAACACATGTGGGAACCATCATTTGGAAACTAGCATGAAATATCTCATAAAATTACAAAAATATGAGTAATCATTCATGACTTATTTACATGTAAACAAAATTACACATCCTTTATATCTAATCCATATACCAACGACCAAAAACACCTACAAATACTTTCATTCTTCAATTTTCTTCATCTAATTGATCTCTCTCAAGTTCTATCTTCAAGTTCTAAGTGTTCTTCATAAATTCTACAAGTTCTAGTTTCATAAAATCAAGAATACTTCCAAGTTTGCTATCTTACTTCCAATCTTGTAGAGTGATCATACAACCTCAAGAAATCTTTCTTATTTACAGTAAGCTATCTTTCTAATACAAGGTAATACTCATATTCAAACTTTGATTCAATTTCTATAACTATAACAATCTTATTTCGAGTGGAAATCTTACTTGAACTTGTTTTTCGTGTCATGATTCTGCTTCAAGAACTTTCAAGCCATCCAAGGATCCTTTGAAGCTAGATCTATTTTTATCATTTCCAGTAGCTTTATCCAGAAAACTTGAGGTAGTAATGATGTTCATAACATCATTCGATTCATACATAAAAAGCTGTCTTATTCAACGTTATAAACTTGTAATCACTAGAACATAGTTTAGTTAATTCTAAACTTGTTCGCAAATAAAGTTAATCCTTCTAACTAGACTTTTAAAATCAACTAAACACATGTTCTATATCTATATGATATGCTAACTTAATGATTTAAAACCCGGAAACACGATAAACACCATAAAACTGGATATACGCCGTCGTAGTAAAACCGGGGGCTGTTTTGGTTGGGATAATTAACAGCTAAGAAGAACTTTGATTTAAAAGCTATACTTCTGGAAAAATGATTTTTCTTATGAACATGAAACTATATCCGAAAATCATGGTTAAACTCAAAGTGAAAGTATGTTTTTCTAAAATGGTCATCTAGACGTCGTTCTTTCGACTGAAATGACTACCTTTACAAAAACAACTTGTAACTTATATTTTTGACTATAAACCTATACTTTTCTATTTATATTCATAAAATATAGTTCAATATAAAACCATAGCAATTTGATTCACTCAAAACGGATTTAAAATGAAGAAGTTATGGGTAAAACAAGATTGGATAATTTTTCTTGTTGTAGCAACGTGAAAATTGGTAACAAATCTATATTAATCATATCCTAGCTAACTTATATTGTATTATACATGTATTCTAATATATTATGTAATCTTGGGATACCATAGACACGTATGCAAATGTTTTGACATATCATATCGACCCATGTGTATATTATTTGGAACAACCATAGACACTCTATATGCAGTAATGTGAGAGTTAGCTATACAGGGTTGAGGTTGATTCCAAAAATATATATACTTTGAGTTGTGATCTAGCCTGAGACGTGTATACACTGGGCCGTGGATTGATTCAAGATAATATATATATATATTTTTTTCTGTACATCTAAATTTGGACAACTAGTTGTAGGTTACTAACGAGGACAGCTGACTTAATGAACTTAAAACATCAAAATGTATTAAAAGTGTTGTAAATATATTTTGAACATACTTTGATATATATGTACATATTTGTGATAGGTTCGTGAATCGACCAGTGGCCAAGTCTTACTTCCCGACGAAGTAAAAATCTGTGAAAGTGAGTTATAGTCCCACTTTTAAAATCTAATATTTTTGGGATGAGAATATATGCAGGTTTTATAAATGATTTACAAAATAGACACAAGTACATGAAACTACATTCTATGGTTGAATTATTGAAATCGAATATGCCCTTTTTTATTAAGTCTGGTAATCTAAGAATTAGGGAACAGACACCCTAATTGACGCGAATCCTAAAGATAGATCTATTGGGCCTAACAAACCCCATCCAAAGTACCGGATGCTTTAGTACTTCGAAATTTATATCATATCCGAAGGGTGTCCTGGAATGATGGGGATATTCTTATATATGCATCTTGTTAATGTCGGTTACCAGGTGTTCACCATATGAATGATTTTTATCTCTATGTATGGGATGTATATTAAAATATGAAATCTTGTGGTCTATTGTTACGATCTGATATATATAGGTTAAACATATAACTCACCAACATTTTTGTTGATGTTTTAAGCATGTTTATTCTCAGGTGATTATTAAGAGCTTCCGCTGTCGCATACTTAAATAAGGACAAGATTTGGAGTCCATGCTTGTATGATATTGTGTAAAAACTGCATTCAAGAAACTTATTTCGTTGTAACATATTTGTATTGTAAACCATTATGTAATAGTCGTGTGTAAACAGGATATTTTAGATTATCATTATTTGATAATCTACGTAAAGCTTTTTAAACCTTTATTGATGAAATAAAGGTTATGGTTTGTTTTAAAATGAATGCAGTCTTTGAAAAACGTCTCATATAGAGGTCAAAACCTCGCAACGAAATCAATTAATATGGAACGTTTTTAATCAATAAGAACGGGACAATTCATGCTAAGGAGCAGATTTTTATGTGTATATACCAATAGTATATACATCTAGAAGCTGGGTATTATACGAGTACAATTACCGAAAAAATACGAGTAGAATTCTTGATGAAAATGAATGGGAATGCAATTGTAACCAATTTTGTTAAGTAGAAGTATTTTGATATATGTTTTGAAGTCTTTCAAAAGTGTATTAATACATCTTAATACACTACATATATATACATTTTAATTGAGTCGTTAAATCATCGTTAGTCGTTACATGCATGCGTTGTTTTGAAACCTTTAAGTTAACGATCTCGTTTAATGCAATTAATCCATTGTTATTATATCTAATGTGGTGTTAAATTGTTATATTTTCATGATAACATAGTATATTAATATATCTTAATACGATATATATATATATATATATATATATATATATATATATATATATATATATATATATATATATATATATATATATATATATATATATATAGAAAAGCGTTCATATGAGAACGTTCTCATTTCCTAATTTTTGTGAGAACATTTTTCAACCATAGATGCATTAAATCAATGGATATAAAATTATTTGAGTTTTAATGATTTAAAATAATTAGAAAGGGTACATTAGGAAACTTACTCTCCTACAAATTTGCGTTTATTCACGTTAATCTCTCTCCACTATTTTAGTAACCGGCTCAATATACATCTACACATTTACATTTAAATCTTCATCTCTCTTAAACCATCAATCCCTTAAAACAATTTAGTGGTGCCGTCTTAATTTATGGTCGGTCAATGCTAAGAAAACAACATTCTTAAAACAATATCGTTGTTATCATTCCCGCTTACTAGTAGTCTACAAGACGCCGATGTGCATCCAGGGCCTAACCGGGAGTCTCAAAAGCATCAACGCTCGTAGCTCGACATTTCAAAGGCATCCCTGCTCATAAGGCCAAGCCGCAAATGTATCGAGGTTCATAGCCCGAAGTCTTAAATGCATCCTGGCTCATAGCCCTAGTCGGAAATCTATCTAGCCCGAAGCCCCGAAGTTTCAAATGCATCTTGGCACATCGCCCGAAGTCTCGAATTAATCGAGGCTCATAGTTCGAAGTCTCAAACGCATCGATTCATAGCCCGAAGTCTCAATGCATCCAATCTCAATGACGAACAGATTATATTTGATTTTAAATTCGTTGGCTTTATATATAGAGATTAGAAAACCTATTTCAGTTGGTGACACATAACTTATTAGTTGAAATTGTAAATGAGTTTACAAGCAATAAATAAACTTTGATTACTGCATGTATCCCTATTTCTGTATATTTGTTATGAGCGTAGGTATGTATGTAATATTCGATCATCCTTGTTATTTGCATCCAGTAAATATGCTTTTCATTTGCATACAGTATTCTGCATTCAGTATTCGAGTAAGCTTAAATTCAAAAGAAAAGCACGAAAGTATCAAATACAGAGAACGAAACATTAAATTTCGAGGGATATAAGTTGTTTGTTGCAAATTGCAAATGTAATTATGGAAGAATGTTTGTTACATATTTGAATATTTAATTTAAATATTTAATGTATGAAAAAATAGGATGCTTAAATTACATATATACCCACGTTCTCATTATATTTATTTGTGAGAACGTTCTCACAGGAATGCTATTAAGACGTCGTTACAACGATAATCGTTACAACGATAATCGTTACATATATATATCGTTTCGAAATCCTTAAGTTAATTGTCTTGTTTTATATATATAGTTTATTGTTAATATACATAATGAGATATTTAATTATCATTTCATCATGTTAACCATATATATATGTCCATATATATATATATATATATATATATATATATATATATATATATATATATATATATATATATATATATATATATATATATATATATATTATCATGTCATATACAAGTTATAACGTTCGTGAATCATCGGATAAACTGGGTGGTCAAACGTTTACATAAAATCCGTTTCAATTACTCAAGTATTAACAAGTTTGATTGCTTAACATGTTGGAAACATTTATTCATGTAAATATTAATCTCATAATATATATATATATATATAATCATGGAAAAAATCCGAGTTATGATAGGGATCACTCACGTAACAATGGTGAGTCACAGTTAGGTATGGCAATGGATGTCCGATTCATTGAATATCCTCCCGATCCGATCCATTTAGATGGATATGGATGATATAAACGGATGATAAATGAATATGGATATGAGTATGGATGATGTAAAAAATTAGTGGATCGGGTATATGTGACAATTTATCATCTATGAATATATTCATTTACCACCCGAAATACATATATACATATAAAAATATACATAGTTACTTAAATATATGCATATATGTTTATATATCCTTATATGTGTACACTATAAACTATTAAAATGTTATCGAAAATATAGATTGTGAAAATGCAACTATGTGAATAATATTAAATTCATATATCTTACATACATTACACATCTTTGTTAAAAACATTTTGATGACTGCATTTCATAAAAGAAATATTTTTATAACAAGTTAACATCTAACGGATACCCGATAACCCGCTTAATTCAACGGATATGGATGGATGAATTATATTTAAATGTATATGGATATGGATTTTAAAACTTAAATGGATATGGATATGGATATGGATATGGATATGGGTGCACCCGATCCATATCCGATCAATTGTCATCCCTAGTCATAGTGACCACCCAAGTCGGGAAAAATAAATAGGGATTCCGTGTGAAATTTGCGGTAAAATACAAGGACCACCCAAATAATTTTTTCTTAATCAAATATTGAAAATTTTATGTAACTTTTGATATTAAAAGAGTATATTTTCCTAATAAACATGATATTTTTGATTCTATGTGTGATTTAATGTTTCTAAAAGAAAAAATTACTCCTTTAGTACCTGTATTTTGTTTACATTATTATAACACCTAAATTTTTTTTTTTGCGTAGTTAGTACCTAAATTTTGTTTAACTTGCGTGGTTGGTACCTCTGACTAACTACAGTAAAATTTTAATGGTTAACCTCTCACATGTGCCAAGCATGAGGGTATTTTCGTTATTTTCCTATTTCTTTTTTATTCAATCAAATTTTTCATTCGTCCTAATTCCATTTTTCATTAGTCCGATTTCAACAATCAGGACATCAAACATCAAAATTTCACCATCAAATTCAAAATACAAATTCATTACACAAATTTACAAATCACTTGTACATATCATCATTTTATTAATCTTAGATTCAAAATAAAAAATAACAAAACAGAAAAACATATTCTTTCAACACTTCATTATCTCATATCATTGATCATCAGTTCATCTTCATCACATTTCAATAATTCAACAATTCCATTTGTGATTTCTGCTTCCTTTTCATCATCTAATAATCATAAACTTCACAACAACAACTTTAGTACTACATCAGATCACAGATTAAACGTCATCAAAAGTTCATCTTTTATATTCATCTTCATAACCGCAAGGTAGAACCGATTTAGGCGTTCATGATTTAGAGGTTACAAACACAAACTGAGATCAAATATGTGTTCCTTATCATCTACTGAACTCTCGACATTCATTAGTATCAAATAACAGTTACGAATTCATCAAGTTTTAGATCGTGTTCATCACTAACCGAAACAACGAATTGCGTTGGTGCAAGGAACATTCGAGAATGTTTTCGCGAAAACTAAAATTGTAGATTTGTTCATGAGCATTAGGTGAACATTTCTGCAAATTTTGAGGTTCTAATTCATCCGTTTGACTGATCACTTCGTGATTCAAAGTTTTGTGATAAAAAGGCAAACGAGTTTTCATTGATTAAATTCGCAAGTTATGGATTTTTTAAGTCGATGATAATAATTTTCGAGTGTTAGGAATTGAATTTGAAATATCCTTCATGAAGAGATTGTAGCTTGAAAGTGTCTAAATCATGAATCACTTTTCTCAAGTTCATAAGAAATTTAAGTCACTGTTCGATGATGATAAACATTGATGGATGTTGTTTTGAGTAATGAATTTTCAGAATAATATTGTTACACGAGGGTTATGGAATAATTTGAAGTGATTATTTCTCCATAGGAAAATGACGAAAAAGAAATAGGAAAAATGATGAAAATACCCTCACACATATGTGAGGGGTTAACCATTAAAATTTAATTACAGTTAGCCAAGGGTACCAACCACACAAGTTAAACAAAACCTAGGTTCCAACTACGCAAAAAAAAAAAGTTTAGGTATTGTCACGATATTGTATACAAACCACAGGTACCAACGACGTAATTTTTTTCTTTCTAAAAATATGTGTCTCTCGAAGTTGTTATAATTTATTTTTGTTGCCCCCTTTCCTGTCTAGCAGAGTGTGTGGTAATATAATTTTGGCCGTTAAAAAATGGTTAAAAACTAGTATATATTATATATTTAATTTAATCAATGATTATAGAATACAAAATTTCAAAACGGCACAAATTCATGACATTGATCCTAGTGTGCACCTTTTGTACTATTGCTATTTTGTAGTGACAAATGTATAAACGATTATGCAATACATTACTCTTTTCGTTCAACTACAATTATTCATATAAACTTTTATTTATTGTTGACGAACAACGAACTTAAATAAATACCGGAAGGAGACATTCATCTAAAGATGAAAGAAACCAACCAACACAATACAAATGGCAAAACACCGTCAAAATAAAAAATAAAAAAACAAGAGTCAATGAAAGTACATTAATGAAAAAAATCTGATTTAATTAATGTTGAATACAGTTAATAAAAAACTTTTAAATCATTTGAACAATCAACGTGAATATCTTAATGTTAAAATATATATGTTCATAGCAATCTGATTCTGGTTAAACTGTTTAGAAGTGTACTTTCTTATTTCTGGGTTGAGCATGTTGTGCAGGTGTTACTGTGTAGATCTTGTAGAAGTATGCAGTAGCAGTAGCAGTGTTGCAGTAGCAGAGTAGCAGTATATGTGCATTCCAGATTTAATTTATGTGATCAAAGTAGAAAGTTACAAAGTTATAAATGGCTTTCTAAATGATTTGTAGCAGAAGTTGTGTTTCCTCAACTCAAGGGTACTAAGTGCAAATAGCACATATTTATTATATATAAAATAATCATCCTGATTATTTTATTCAACACACACACATTCATTCTGTCATTCTCAATTGTTTTCTCTCTACTTCTAGGGTTTCCTGTTTTCTGTTGATTTGTTCATCATTCTGGTGACTTATCATTGATGTTATAGTTTCTTTCTTTGATTATGGATTGCAGTCAATAGTGGTAGTGGTTTCTGTACGATCTATTGAACTGCTCGATTGTATATTTTGTGGTGATTAATCAAGTAGTTATGGTTTTGTTTTAGATCTGTTGGTGTTTTATAATTAGATCTTCATATTCTATCATGGTATCAGACCTGTACGTCTGATTCTGGTGTTGTTTCAATGATATCCATCAATTAGGGTTTTCATCTGATTCTTTCATTTCTTCCTCTTGATTGTCTAATCAAGAGTCGATTATGGTTTTTTGGGTTTGATTTCGAACTACGTGTGGTAGATCTAGCTGTTATTTGAAGAAGCCCTAATATCTAATAAAATTAGGGTTAGGGTTTGGTGTCTGCAAGGGTTTGTTGTTCTTGACGTGTTCTAGTAGTCTTCCGCTGTATCAGATTGAGGTGAGGATTTGGAATTACTGTTGGCGACCCCATTGTAAGTCTTTCTTACCTACTCATTCAGTAGCAATCTTCTTGGTTCTTGAAGGGCTTTGAGAACTAAGTTGATTGGCCTATAGGTGAGATCCACTCTTTCTCTTAATCTGAGTCTTATTCGTGAGTATCATAGGGAATCAGTTATCCTTGATCTGCCAACATACGATTGGTGTGAAACCATGGCTCTAACTGATTCAGTCCTTGATATCTTGCAGTGTTTGGAGTTGTCTGGAAGGAAAGCCTTCTTGACCTTATAACTCTGTTCTTGTTTTTTAAAATTTTTCTTATAGTGTCTTTGTCTGCTGTATTGTGGCTAACTTTGATTGTGCAGGGCTGCTGTGCTTTGATATCTTCTTTTGTGTGTTTACTTGTTATTATTTGGCTATTTTCTTTGTGCAGGGCTTCTGTGCATTTATATTTGATTGTGTGTGATTACTTGTATACTTGATTTTGTGTGGTTATTTGTTTTTGTGTTATATGTGCTTGTCATTGCTGGTATAACTTCATAGTTTTTTTCAAATAAAGAAGATTTAAAAAAGGCAGTTTTTTAAAATGGGTGATAGTACATCAGTCACAAAGATTAATACATTAGATTTTGGAGATCCATTGTATTTACATACTAGTGACACAGCTGGTACACCTTTGATTTCAATAAAATTAAAAGGCAGGGAAAATTATAGTGTATGGAGCAGATCCATGCTTTTGGCTTTAGCAACAAAAAATAAAATTGGATTTATTGATGGAACTATTGTAAAAAGTGAAAATGATGAAGTTTTGGCCAAGCAGTGGGAAAGGTGCAATTCTGTGGTCATGTCATGGATTCTTGGATCCATGACAGATGAGTTATATGTGGGACAAATTTTTTCATCTTCTGCATCTGTTGTTTGGAAAGAGTTACAAAAAACTTATGATAAAATTGATGCTTCAATTGTGTTTAATCTGCATTTAAAAATTGCTACTACTAAACAAAATGGTTCTTCTGTTTCTGAATATTATCATACTCTTAATTCTCTATGGAGACAATATGATGCTATGGTTAAATTGGCTGAATGTACTTGTGCTGCTGCACCTGAGTTTGCTAAGTATACAAAAATGATTAAGTTGATGCAGTTTTTGATGGGTCTTGATGATGTCTACATGTCTACTAGGAGTAATATTTTATCTAGGGATCCTGTCCCTGATGTTAAAAGTGCTTATGCCATTATTTCCAGGGAAGAATCACACAGAGGTGTGGTTAGTGGTAAAGAAAGTAAAGGGAATGTGTCTGCTTTTGTTGCTCAGGCTCCTAGAGTAAATAACAACAATTTTAGAACTGGCAACAACAATTATAACAGTAATAGGTTTGGTAATGGCAATTGGAATAGAGGTCCTAACCCCTGCATTGAAATGTACAAAGTGTAATAAAATTGGCCACACCATTGATAGATGTTTTGAATTAATTGGGTATCCTTCTGGGTATAAAAGGCCAACTAATCAGAATGCTTCTAAATTTGTTAATGCTAATAGTTCTATATCTGGTCTTAATTCAGATAATAGTAGCGCTAGTTCTAGTCTGCCTTTGTCTCTAAGTAATGAACAGATCACCAAACTGATGTCTCTTTTGAGTAACTCATCCACAGAACAACATGATATTCAGTCTAACATGTCAGGTAAATTCTACAACTGTAATATATTTTTCAATAAAAATTTTAACAAATTTTTTAATTTTCATAGTCAAGTAAATGAAAATCAAGGTTGGATAATAGATTCTGGTGCTAATCACCATATGACTGTGTCTGAAAGTGGTTTACATGATGTTGTTGATATATCAAAGTTAAATTTAACTGTTTCACATCCAAATGGAACACAGGCCAGAATTGATAAAATTGGAAATATGACCTTAAATAATAATATCACTTTGTATGATGTTTTTGTGGTTCCTGAATATTGTGTTTCTTTGTTATCTGTTAGTAGACTTGCTAAAGATAGTAAGTACCAAGTAGTTTTTGATGACAATAAATGTTGTATTCAGGATTGTGTGTCAAAGATTGTAAAGGGGACTGGTAGTGAGCAGTGTGGTCTGTATGTGTTTGATATTGATAAAGGTGAATCTATTGTGTCAAATAATGTTGTCTTTGGTTTTGAAACTTCTCTAACTTGGCACACTAGATTAGGTCATCCTGCAAGTCAAGTTTTAAAAGTTCTAAGCAACAAATTGAATTTAAATGAGTTTCTTGAAAATGTTCCATGTGAAGTGCGCCATAAGGCAAAACAAATAAGAGAACCTTTTCCTTTAAGTGATCATAAGACTAGTTGTGTTGGTGATATAATTCATCTTGATGTGTGGGGACCTTATAGAGTTACAAGTAAAGAAGGTTACAAATACTTTCTGACTGTTGTAGATGATTATAGCAGGGCTGTGTGGGTGTATTTTCTAAAAAGTAAAATGGATGTTTTTGAATGTGTGTAAAAGTTTCATAGTTTTATAAAAACTTAGTTTAATAAAGTTATAAAGATTATAAGAAGTGACAATGGTACTGAGTTTGTGAATACCAGTATAAAAAGTTTTTGTGATAAAAATGGTATTTTACATCAAACATCTTGTTCATATACACCACAACAAAATGGAATTGTAGAAAGAAAACATAGACATCTTTTAAATGTTGCAAGATCCCTCATGTTTCAGGGGGAGATTCATTTGTATATGTGGACTGAATGTGTGCTTACTGCTGTTTATGTGATTAACAAATTACCATCCAAGGTGCTAGCAGGGAAATCTCCATTTGAAAAACTTTTTGGTATTGATTAGGGCTTTTGGGTGTTTATGTTTTTCAAAGATTTTAAATGTTGTTGATAAGTTTTCTCAAAGGTCTGAAAAATGTGTTTTTATGGGGTATTCTAATGAAAAGAAAGGTTATAAATTGTGGTCTCTTGATAGTAAAACCATGTTTTATTCTAGAGATGTCAGGTTTTATGAAGATATTTTTCCTTTCAAAATGCTTAATAAAAATAAAAATACAGCTGATAGTTCTGTAAATCAGTTGAATTTCTTTGATCTTTTTTATCCTGAAAATGTTTTGCACACCCAAAAGTCCTTAAGTCCCAATGATGAAGGGAGATGTTCTGAAGATCACTCTCATGGACTGCAACTCCTGCTTGTGCTGACTTTGGTTCTGGATCAAGTCACACAGCAGATGTTGATGGCTCTCATGGTGAGTCAGGTCTTGATGATTCAAGTCATCAAATCCCTGAGGGCAATCCAAATGTTTTTAGTCAACACCAAGTTGGAGATCAATATGCTAGTGTTAGAGGGTCTGATAGACAGTCTGTCTTACCTAAAAAATTAGATGATTATGTGATTCATAGTAAAGTGAAGTATGGAATAAATAAAGTTGTCAATATTCTTATTTAAATAAGGATAATTACTATTTCATTTCTAGTTTAAATAAGGATGTTAAGCCTAAGTTTTATCATCAAGCTGCTTTGGATCCCAATTGGGTAGCAACCATGAATGATGAGATTGAAGCTTTACATAGTAACAATACTTGGGAGCTCACTGATCTTCCTGAGGGTAGAAAACCCATAGGATGTAGGTGGATTTATAAGATTAAATATAAATCAAATGGAGAAGTTGAAAGGTATAAAGCAAGATTAGTTGCAAAAGGGTATAGTCAAAGAGAAGGGGTTGACTTTGATGAAACCTTTTCTCCTGTAGCAAAAATGGTTACTGTTAGGTGTCTTATTTCTTTGGCTATTCAAAATGATTGGAAGTTGTTTCAATTAGATGTGAATAATGCTTTTTTGTATGGTGATTTAGTAGAGGAAGTTTATATGGATTTACCTCTTGGTTTTTATTCAAAAGAAGAAAAAAAGGTTTGTAAACTCACAAAGTCTTTATATGGTTTAAAACAAGCACCAAGACAATGGAATGAAAAGTTAACTTTAGTTTTAAAAGAACATGGTTTTGTGCAGTCTATTTCTGATTATTCCTTGTTTGTGAAAAGGTTTGGTCAATTATTTCTTGCATTACTTGTTTATGTTGATGACATTGTTATAACAGGTAATGATAATGACGAGATTGGAAAATTTAAAGTTTTCTTACAATCTAAGTTTAAAATTAAGGATTTAGGAGAACTTAAGTATTTTTTGGGAATAGAAGTTCTGAAGGTTGATGATGGTGTTTGTTTGACACAAAGGAAATATGCACTTGAGCTTATTAATGAGTTTGGTTTGTTGACTTGCAAACCTGTTGCTTCACCACTTGAATCTAATGTTAAAATTTACACTGATCCATGTGAATTTGATCCCTTACTTAAAAACATAACTGAATTTCAAAAATTAATTGGAAAATTGATTTATTTAACTACTACAAGACGTGATATATCTTACTCTGTACAATGTTTAAGTAGATATATGCATGCACCTTTACAATCACATTTAAAAATTGCTTTAAGAATTTTAAGATATCTTAAAGCTTCACCAGGCAAAGGAGTTTTAATTACTAAGTCAGAAAATATAGATTTATGTGCTTATGTAGATGCTGATTGGGGAAGGTGTTTGGCTACAAGAAGGTCAGTTTTTGGGTTTTGTGTTTTCTTTTGTGGGTCACTTGTATCTTGGAAAAGTAAACAACAGTCTACTGTTTCAAGATCATCCACAGAATCTGAGTACAGAGCTATGGCCTCAGTTACTTGTGAGATTCTTTGGATTATTAACATTTTGTCAGATTTGGGTTTGAATAATTTGTTACCAGTTAAGTTATATTGTGACAATAGATCTGCTATTTTAATTGCTGCAAATCCAGTTTTTCATGAACGTAATAAACATTTTGAAATAGATTTACACATAGTTAGAGAAAAGTGTATTTCTGGAGCAATTAAAATTATTGACATTGAATCTTCAAAACAAGTAGCAGATATTTTTACTAGGGGTTGTGTGTTAATCAACACAATTTCTTGTGTAGTAAATTAAAACTTAAGGATCTTTTCCAGAAATCAGATTGAGGGGGATGTTAAAATATATATGTTCATAGCAATCTGATTCTGGTTAATCTGTTTAGAAGTGTATTTTCTTATTTCTGGGTTGAGCATGTTGTGAAGGTGTTGCTGATGTTGCTGTGTAGATCTTGTAGAAGTATGCAGTAGCAGTAGCAGTGTTGCAGTAGCAGAGTAGCAGTATATGTGCATTCCAGATTTAATTTATGTGGTCAAAGTAGAAAGTTACAAAGTTATAAAAGGCTTTCTAAAAGATTTGTGGCAGAAGTTGTGTTTCCTCAACTCAAGGGTTCTAAGTGCAAATAGCACATATTTTATTATATATAAAATAATCATCCTGATTATTTTATTCAACACACACACATCCATTCTGTCATTCTCAATCGTTTTCTCTCTACTTCTAGGGTTTCCTGTTTTCTGTTGATTTGTTCATCATTCTGGTGACTTATCATTGATGTTATAGTTTCTTTCTTTGATTATGGATTGCAGTCAATAGTGGTAGTGGTTTCTGTACGATCTATTGAACTGATTGATTGTATATTTTGTGGTGATTAATCAAGTAGTTATGGTTTTGTTTTAGATCTGTTGGTGTTTTATAATTAGATCTTCATATTCTATCACTTAACCTAGACAAATGAATTTGTTATTAATCACATATTGTAAGGATAAATATGACCCAAACAGCATAAGTGATTCAGCAAAATCACTCACCTACAATAATAAACGAAAATACGAACGCGAAAATTAAATTGGAAGTAAGATATAATGTGGTTATATGTAATCAATGTGATTCCTTTACTTCATGGATCAACTATAAAGTATTTGTTGAGTATTGAGTTGTCTCATTTCATCCCACATCGGCTAAAGATTCAAATATTAAGCTACATATAATAACTTGGGTTCCTCATCCCCTTCAGTTAACTTTTTGGGTTGAATTGAGCTCAAATCTATTATTTATGTATGGTATCAGAGCTAAGGAATGATGTTGGGACCGCGCCCGCAGTAATATGCGCCTTGTGTGAGGGGGCGTGTTGAGTATTGAGTTGTCTCATCTCATCCCACATCGACTAAGGATCCAAATATTAAGCTATATATAATAACTTGGGTTCCTCATCCCCTTGAGTTAACTTTTGGGGTTGAATTGAGCTCAAGTCTATTATGTTCGTAATATTTTATTGATAATTTCGTGCATACAATGTATGAGTTACATAGGGTCTATGTATAATGCATAAACGAAGACGAATCAGATTAAAACGAGGAATCCTAGTCCAAACACAATTCTGGGCGCACTACAAGAAAATGCATTTTCAGGGACGACATTTTCCAGCCTTTCGGCACGAAATGTCATCCCGGATTACCTTTCCGAACAACATTTCGTTCCCGAAAGGTCATCCCAGACACTTCCTTGCGAAAAGGCTTTCGGCGGACTACCATTTTTTTTCGGGACGATTGTGGGTCCTACTTTAACTTTCATCTCTGACAACATATACGACCTTTGGGTCAACTTTTTCCGGATGACATTTCTTTCATTTTGTGGGTCCCCTTTTCTTTCCGAACAACATTTTCCAACCGAATGTGGGCCCAGTTTCTTTCTGGATGACTTTTTTGAGGCGACAAGTCACCCCAAAAGAATTAATATTAAAAAAATTATTTTTATTAAATTATTTTATAGAATATTGTATTATTGTTTTTGGGACGACACCTTTAGGGACAAAATTTCGTCCCGAAAGAACTGTCATGTTTTCGCAGATTCATTTCAGCTGCTTTAACAAGCCGTAAAAACGGCACGTTAAAAAAAACAAATATGTTGTACATTCATAACGTATTTCACAAACACAAACAATAACATCAAATTAAAATTGTCTCCGAATCAAACATACAAGTCTAACGATTACATAAAACGTATTACGACGACATCAAAGTTTACACATTAAAAGTCATAATTAGTTTACGAAACGAAACACAAACACTTACCCTTACGAAACCAAAAGTGTCTTCCTTATTTAATACTTTTCTTGTAGTGGTGCGATCAGGTGCTTCTCCATGCTTTCTCTTTCGCGTTCGCGACCATCACATCGAACATATGTCGCGACGCGAGCTTAATCTTCCAGTTTGCGACTTTGTTGCTTCGTGGTCGCTAGAATTCTATCGCCCTCGCAAGATTCATGGAGCTCCACAACCTTCCTTGTTTATATTCTTCACTATCCAACACAGTTTACACATCACAACAGCTATAAACTTTCGTTACTATACGCCTAACCTAATGATATTGTGTAGATGGCCGACAATTATTCAAAAATAAAGAAACATACTTCAATAAATTAAAATATGTTATAATTCTGAACTTATAACTACCAAATACAATTATATTTGTTTATGAAATATTAGTAAAGAGAGAATAAGTATGTGTTTCATATAATTCTATGAAATGGTGCAAGTTTACAAGCATACCATCATGGTGTATTTATACTACTAAGAAATACTATGCAAGTGGTACAAAATTGACTAAAAATTTGTACAAATTTGACTATCCATATATGCATTATTATTTTAATTATCATAACACTCCCCCTTGGATAGAAATTTTGTTTTTGAAGATCAACTATAAGTTACTGCCTCGTTAAAAACCTTTGCTAAAGAAAACCCAGTGGGAAAAAACTTTAGCTAAGGGAAAAAGAGTGCAGTATAGGGTTGTCTCCCCCTCAAGTAGACATCGTTGATCTTTTACATCTTTTGAATATGTCTCATTCCAATATTGTGAACGTGTGTTTTGAAAATAGCAGTTGGGAGTGCTTTGGTGAAAAGATCAGCAGAGTTTTTGCTGGATTGAACATATCTCATTTCAATCTGGTTGTTCTTAATGAGATATTGAGTATATGAGAAGAATCTAGGAGGTATGTGTTTTGTTCGGTCACTTTTGATATACCCTTCTTTCATCTGTGCTATGCAAGCTGCATTATCTTCATAGATAGTTGTTGGACTTTTATCACGTTCTAGTCCACAAGAATCAGTAATGAGTTGTGTCATTGATCTCAACCAAAAACATTTCCGAGTAGCTTCATGTAATGCAATCACTTCGGCATGATTTGATGATGTTGCAACAAGTGTTTGTTTTTGAGAACGCCATGATATTGTGGTACCTCCATTTAGGAATACATATCCATTTTAAGATTTAGCTTTATGTGGATCAGATAAATAACCTGCATCTACATAACCAACCAAATCTTGTTTTGATTTGTTAGAATAAAATAATCCTAAATCAGTAGTTTCTCGAAGGTATCGAAATACGTGTTTGATCCCATTCCAGTGTCTTTTGGTAGGAGCTGAGCTGAACCTTGCCAACAAATTAACTGCAAAAGAAATGTCAGGTCTTGTACAATTTGTAAGATACATAAGTGCTCCAATTGTACTCAGATATGGTACTTCTGGTCCCAGGATATCTTCATGATCTTCACAGGGACGAAATGGATCAGTGTCAACATTAAGTGATCTAACAACCATAGGAGTACTTAATGGTTTTGCCTTGTCCATATTGAAACGTTTTAAAATCTTTTTCGTATAAGTTGTTTGATGTACAAGTAAACCATTAGGCATATGCTCAATCTGCAAACCAAGGCAATACTTAGTTTTTCCGAGATCTTTCATTTCAAATTCTTTCTTTAGAAGTTGAATGGCTTCATGGATCTCTTTATTTGTACCTATGATGTTAAGATCATCGACATAAACGGCTATGATCACATATCCGGATGTTGTTTTCTTAATGAATACACATGGGCAAATAAGATTATTGGTATACCCTTTGCTTATCAAGTAATCACTTAATCGTTTATACCACATGCAACCCGATTGTTTCAACCCATATAAAGACCTTTGTAACTTGATTGAGTACATTTCTTTGGGTTTTGCATTGGTTGCTTCTGATACCTTAAATCCTTCAGGTATCTTCATATATATATCACTATCAAGTGATCCATATAGATAAGCAGTCACAACATCCATGATATGCATTTCTAAATTTTTAGAAACTGCCAGACTGATTAAGTATCTAAAAGTAATTGCATCCATGACAGGAGAATAAGTTTCCTCATAATCAATTCCTGGTCTTTGAGAAAAACCTTGAGCTACAAGTCTAGCTTTATACCTTGTAATTTCATTTTTCTCATTTCTTTTTCGCACAAAAACCCATCTATATCCCACAGGTTTCACATTTTTAGGTGTGAGAATGATAGATCTGAAAACTTTTCTTTTATTCGCGATTCAAACTCAGCTCGTATTGCTCCTTTTCAATGATCCCAATCATGTATATTTTGACATTCCATGACAGATTTTGATTCTGGATCATCATCATCATTCATGATGTCATATGCAACATTATATGAAAATATCTCATCAAGATTTTTCATTTCATTTCGGTTCCATAATATTTTTGAATGTGCATAATTGATTGAAAATTCCGTATTGACATCATCAATCTCCTCTGCAGAAGGAGTATTGATTTGTGGTTCTTCTTGAACACTTTCTTTTACCTCATTATCAGCTGATTTTCTTTTCCGAGGATTTTTATCTTTGGAACCAATTGGTCTCCCACATTTCTGGCGTGGCAAAGACTCAAGAGTGACATTATTGCCAACTTTTGGAATTTCAATTCGAGCTGGAGCATTTGCTGCTGGTATATATGATTTAGTCACTCTTTTCATATATGTAAATGCATCAGGCGATTTATTCGCAAGTTCTTGCATATGCATTATTTTTTGAACTTCGGTCTCACATTCTTTTGTTCGAGGATCAAGATACATTAATTGAGGTTCACACCATGAAACATCATTTTCTTTATTTTTTATTTCTTCCCCTAATCTAGGGAACAATGTTTCATTAAAGTGAAAATCAGCAAAACGTGCTGTAAAAACATCACCTGTCATGGGTTCAATATATCTTATGATTGAAGATGTTTCATATCCAACATATATTCCCATCCTTCTTTGAGGACCCATTTTAGAGCGTTGTGGTGGTGCGATAGGAACATAAACCGCACAACCAAATGTTCTAAGGTGGGAAATATTTGGCTGATGGCCAAAAGCAAGTTGCAAGGGAGAATATGTATGTCTTGCACTTTGTCTAATGTGAATTAATGATGCAGCATGTAAAATTGCATGACCCCATACGGATACTGGGAGTTTTGTTCTCATTATCAATAGTCTAGCTATTAACTGCAATTGTTTAATTAGTGATTCAGCTAAACCATTTTGTGTATGCACATGAGCAACATGATGTTCAACAACAATCCCAATAGACATGCAAAAATCATTAAATGCTTGAGATGTAAACTCACCAGCATTATCCAATCTCACCCTTTTAATAGTATAATCAGGAAAATGTGCTCTCAATTTAATAATTTGAGCAAGAAATTTTGCAAATGCCATGTTTCGACTTGATAATAGACAAACATGAGACCATCTACTAGATGCGTCTATTGGGACCATGAAATATCTAAATGGTCCACATGGTGGATGAATTGGTCCACATATATCACCTTGAATTCTTTCAAGAAACATTGGTGATTCTTTTTCAACCTTAAGAGGTGATGGTCTTATTATCAATTTTCCAAGTGAGCATGATGTACATGGGATAATTGCATCATGAGGGGTCTTTTGATCCGTCAATGGATGTCCATGTGTATTTTGAATTATTCTTTTCATCATTGTTGATCCTGGATGGCCTAATCTTTCATGTCACAAATAGATCATTACAGGATCACATGCCTTTTCATTAACTACCTTGTGTGTTTCTGGTACATTTATATATGTATAATGTAAACCAGAACTAAGTCTTGGTAATTTTTCAATCACATGCTTCTTGTCAGTGATACTTAAATATTTATCTTTTTCTGTAGTCATTGACTGATAATCATATCCATTTTGGTATATGTCAGAGAAGCTTAACAAATTTCTCTTTGACATGGGAGAAAATAAGGCCTTTTTTATCAGAAAATTTGTACCATTTGGTAACATGAATTTTACTTTTCCCATTCCTTTTATTAAATCCGCAGGACCTGATATAGTATGTACCATTCCTTCTGTTGCTTTAAAATCAATGAAATATTTTTTAGATTTGAGTATAGTGTGTGTGGTACCACTGTCTCCAAAACAAAGATCCCCACCATTTGACTGATTTTGCACTCCAGTAGTGTACATCATGAACTTCAAAATATGAGAAACAAATAATGAGTACATAATTCATCAATATATTACATTCAAAAATATGTTATAAACGAAAGTACATAATAAGAAAACATATAGTAAAGTAGATATGGTATAGATCGTAAATCTACATCCATTTATTTGATATGGACATATAATAAGAAATTTATTCATTAAAGTAGTCACTTGTTGGCTCAGTGATTTTTGTATCAAGGTCATCCACAAGGTTTGCCTCTTTTTCTTTTCCTTTTCCTTTTCCTTTTAGGGATTCCTGATATTGATTAACAGAATATTGATTTGTTCAACAGTTTTTAGACCAATGGCCAATTTTACCACATCGATAACAAGAATCTTCAATATTCTTTGAAGAGCTTCCTTCAACATTATGATTTGTGGGATTGTATGGTGGTTGAAATTTATAATTTTGTGAATTATTATTTCTTTGTCCACGACCACGACCACCGTAACCAATACGACCACGACCACCACCGCGACCATTACCATAAGGGTGATTTCGAACATAGTTATGATTTTTATTATTGTTATGGTAATTTCCATGATGATGGTTTTGGCCAATATGACCACGACCTCGCCCACGTCCTCGTCCATGTGCATTTATTTTTTTATTATTGTTATTATTAATAGCATTAGCTTCAGGGAATGCTAGCGCACCCGTAGGATGAGACTCTTGATTCTTCATCAGTAATTCTTTATTCACTTCTGCAACTAAGAGATACGTTTGAAGTTTGGAAAAAGTTTTGTAATTCTGCAATCTTAAATTTTCTTGTATAGTAATATTTGCAGAATGCATTGTGGAGAAAGTTTTCTCCATCATATCAGCATCACTTATTTCTTGACCACATAATTGAAGCTTTGAACGGATCTTGAACATGGCCGAGCTGTATTCACTTACCTTTTTAAAGTCTTGGAACCTTAGATTTCTCCATTCTTCCCTCGCAGCTGGGAGTAATATTTCCTTTTTATTATCAAATCTTGATACTTTCCCATAAAACATGTGGATCTTTGATAGTGAGATACATATGTTTTAAGGTGATATCGATATGTTTGCGAATAAAAGCAATTGATTTTAATTTATCTTGATCAGAACAAGTATTGTTTTCTTTTGAAGTTTCTAGAATACCCAATGATCCAAGATTTATTTCTACATCCATAACGCATGATGTGTAGTTTGAACCCGACACGTCTAGGGCATCAAACTCAAGCTTTGATAAGTTTGACATTTTCTATTTTCAGAAAGATGAACAACATAAATTATAATCATAATCAATTTCTAACAACATGAAATTAGAATAATTTTAAATTCATAACTAGCAAATAACAGAATAATGGTATAATTACAAATAATAAAACCACAAGGGCAGATTAGAATATAGGTTCACCCGGTAGTATATTAGCAATAATGATGATAGTTAATATGACCAATACAATAGGAAAAATCATCCTTGTGTGAATCATCTTTACAAAAACTTTTTGAGAGTGGTAATCTGAGAAATTGAAGATTGATTTGTGAAAATGTGAAAACGGAGATGTTTATTTTATATTTGAAAAAATATAGTCGGTGTAACGTCGTCAGTTGATGTTAACAACCGTTATGTATATATGACCGTTGTAATGTCGTTAGTTGACGTTAACGACTGTTATATACTCGTTATATTAATAATAATTTTAATAAAAGAATTTTATTAGTATAAATATGATTACTATAAAATATATTTAGTATAAATACGTTTAGTATAAATATGAAGATTAATAGAATAAACATATTATGCATAAATAATAAATTTAAGAATAAACATTAGTATGCATGAAATAAATAATGATCAATTGCATAAGTAATCATAAATGTTAGATAACATAAATATAAATGTTAGTGAAGTTAATAAGTGTTAGATTACAGAAATATGATTTAGGCGGTATAACCGATCATATATAAAATAAATATAAATGTTAGTGAAGTTAATAATAGTTAGATAACAGAAATATAATTCAGGCGGTATGACCGACCATATATAACATAAATATAAATGTTAGTGAAGTTAATAAAAGTTAGATTACATAAATATAATTCAGGCGGTATAACCGACCATATATAACATAAATATAAATGTTAGTGAAGTTAATAAGAGTTAGATTACAGAAATATAATTCAGGTGGTATAACCGACAATATATAACATAAATATAAATGTTAGTTATGATGATAATAATATTTACCTTACTAATAAATAATAGAAGATATCGTTAAAGATTTTATTATTATTATTATTATTATTATTATTATTATTATTTTTTTATTATTATTATTATTACCTTGATTAGTGACTTGCGCTTGCTTAGATAAACCTTGATTATACGGAACACTTCGTGCTAATAACGTGTTATAATTCTGAACTTATAACTACCAAATACAATTATATTTGTTTATGAAATATTAGTAAAGAAAGAATAAGTATGTGTTTCATATAATTCTATGAAATGGTGCAAGTTTACAAGCATACCATCATGGTGTATTTATACTACTAAGAAATAGTATGCAAGTGGTACAAAATTGACTAAAAATTTGTACAAATTTGACTATCCATATATGCATTATTATTTTAATTATCATAACAAAATATAAGTAATAAAATCATCTGCATCTATGCAAATAATACTATTTCACCATTCGCGTTATTTTATATGCATGCCGCATGCCATGACGTCAATACGATAAAATGGATTTAAATTTTTTATATATATACATATAATGTAAATATAATTATAATTATAATATATAATAGTAATACTAATAATTATTATAAATATAAAAAACAGACACATATATTGATCAAGCCAAAATTGACCTGAGTGCAATTAATTGAAATGACTAACCTTCGGAAGGGTTTCCTCCGGTTAACATGATGAGTATGAGGGGTGTTGTGGTGGTTGAATTTTACTGAGCCTCCAAGGTGAGCTTAGAAGAGTGATCAGCGGTGGTAAGTGCAATTGTTGATCGTCCTTTAAATGTGTGATTATGAGTAGCATTTATAGGCATATAATGACGGTTACCAAGGATAACCACCATTAACCCACTAACCCACGATTACCACTCCTGGAATCCTCTAATCATGCCCACTACCTACTCTACGTTCTCCTAATTTGTTGGACGGGAAAGCAGCCGAGCAGACCAAGTCAAATGATTACCGGTACGCTACGGGTGGCGTATGTAACATCCCGCCTTTTTCCGTTTACTTTTTCGTTTAACTATTTAAATCCCGTTATATGTTTATAACATCTCCGGTTAATACGTGTTTTAAAAATATCTCGTCTAGGTATTTCACGCACCCGCAAACGAACTTGAGGGACTAGTTTCGCCAAAATGCCAAAGAGGTGACTAGCCTTTGACTAGTCAACCCCTACCCCCATCTTTTCCTTTTTCATTTCCCTTTTCTTCTTCTACTTCCATATTTTCTCTCAATTCTCCAATTTCAAGAATCATCATCTAAATCAAATCGAGCAAGCATCCATCTAAACAAATTGCATATTCGGAATCCTCTCATCTTACTCTTCGATTCCATACCGATTTCATCAAGTTTGGGTAACTTTCTAAAATCACTATGATTTATATGCTCGATTTCGTTATTTGAAGTAACTAGCTTGAATATGAAATTTGGTGTGTTTGATTTGGTAATTTGGTTGCTTAAATGTTGTTGTTATGGTAAAGTGCAAGTATTAAATGTGTTACTAGAAGCACTAGCTTCAATTTGATGTGTAAGTTGTTTTAGAAAACTTCATAAACTTGATTATTGGTTTTGGTGGATTTGGGTTAGGGTTTGATGAACTTGAAATGAACTTTTGATGCTTTGAATGACATGAAATGTTATTTGTAAGTGTTAGGTTATATTGTATGCTTGATCACCTTCGAAACGGCATATCATTCATGTAAATTGGTTACCGAATCATCGAATTTCATTTATGAACTTGAGTGCATTTAATGAGGAGCTTTGAATGTGATTTTGGTTGTTGTAAAAGTAAATGTGATGGATGAAATGTGTTTAGTTGTTTTCCTTGTCAAAATACCTTTCCGATGATATAAGATACATGCTTTGGTTGTTTGCGGGTCATAAATGGTGATTGGTTGAAGTTAGGTTCGTGCATAAAACATAAAAACTGCCAAAATTCTCTGCACAGGTAATGGCGCGGCACACAATATACCCGCGCGGCGCGCCAAAGTGGTCTGTCCAACTTTGTCGTTTTTCGAATAATGTTTGCTATGCTATGCACCTCCGATTCACATGTAACTTGTTCTAACATGCTCATATATGATTAAAAACCTCAGAAAAATAGTTCGGGACCCGACCCGAACGTGTTGACTTTTTTCGTTGACTTTGACCGACCAAAGTTTGACTTTTTGTCAAACTTAACCAAATGATTATGCAACCTTCCTAACTTGTTTCTATACTTGTATCTTGCATGAAACTTGACAATTTGATTTCACATGCTACATAATCGAGTCGTAACGAGCCATAGGACTAATTGAACATCTTTGACCTATCGTGTTTACCGTTATTGATACGACCTATTTGTTTAGGTCAAGACTAGCACTATCCTTCGCACACGTTACTTTGTGAAGTACTTTTCATACGTGCACTCAAGGTGAGATCATAGTCCCATCTTTCAAACAACTTTTATGCTTTAAACTATGGGATGAGAAACATATACGTATCATACTTTTATACATTGAACACAAGTACGAAAACGAACATTCCACGTACGGGTTTGAACGAAAATCCTCAATTCAAGTATCATTAGTTACACTTGCAGGGTGTAAATGTGAACTTATATTATGTGATCACATGGGCTTGACGAGCCTCATTCGGACGGTTCGCTACCGTTAGCGGATGAAATATATTTTCGGGTCTAGTGTATGTTCTAACACTACGCAAAGGGTGCAAAACAGTTAAGTTTGATAATTGGGTGCCCGCGAAACAAATAACAACTTTGGAATGCAAAAATGATTTTGATAATCATATTATATTAAATCTTGTGGTTCAAATGCAACGTTTACTAAAACACCTATGATTTCACCAACGTTTTCGTTGACAGTTTTCTATATGTTTTCTCAGGTCCTTGAAAGCTACTTGATACATGCTTCCGCACTCTTTTTGATACTTACTTGGATGTCGAGTATGCATGCATAGTTGAAGCGTCTTTTGAATACTTTAAATTGTGTCGTATAGGTTTCATTCGTACGTTAAACTTCGTCTTGTAACTAATCTTTTGAACTACATTTGTAAACTTGAAACATCCCTTTACTTATGAAATGAATGCGACATATTTTGGTCAAACGTCATAATAAAGACTTATGACCACGCAACGGGACCGAAGTAGTCGGCACCGTCAAACATGATTTGGTCGGGTCGCTACAGATGGTATCAGAGCGTTGGTTGTAGGGATTTAGAGTTCATTGGTGTCAACCCCGAGTCATAGTGTACATTGGTGAGTCTAGACTACAACCGGCATATAGACTTGAAGTAGGAATTACTTGACTACTTGTGCATTATACTCGAACTCGTCTATCACATCAAATTCTTATTCAACCTTAATCTCACGTTACTTAATTTAATTGACGCGCCACCTTGACTATATGAATTAGTGTCGAATGCACATATGAATTAGGGTAATATAATTTCCGGGATTATATTACGGTGACTCATATGAACATTCCGACATTATGACATAAAGAATTTAAGGCGAGTCAAGGAAAATTTTTTCTCTATCCTTATTCCATATCATGGTTAGTATTATTAAGAATACTAATCAACGGTATTCTTGTGTTTTGAAGGAACAATGCCTCCTCGTCGTGTGCCACGCCATGAGACTCCCGAACAAGCTCTACAACGAATGATAGCCACCTCCGTGGAAGCGTCCATGGCCGATCACTCCTCCAACAATAACAACAACCACAACAACAACAATGGAGCCTGTAACTCAAACGAAGGGTGCTCCTACAAATCCTTCATGGGGTGCAAACCTCACACTTTTGATGGAACCGGAGGACCGGTTACTCTTACTCGATGGTTCGAACAAACGGAGGCCGTCTTTAGCATAAGCAGTTGTCGGTACCAAGACAAGGTCAAATACTCCACTCACACCTTCGCCGGTGTCGCTCTTACATTGTGGAATACTTATGTACAATCGGTGGGTACCGATGAAGCTCACGCCCTCTCTTGGGCCGATTTAAGGGAAAAGATGGTCATCGAATATTTCCCTCGCGAAGAAACCCGAAAGCTCGAACAAGAGCTAAGAACCTTAGAGGCGGTCGGAAACGATCTCAAGGCCTATAATCAACGATTCGCTGAACTATCCTTGATGTGTCCCAACCTCGTGAACCCCGAATCTCAAAGGGTCGAACTTTATATGTATGGTCTTCCAAAGAGCATCAATCAAGGGGTGATGTCATCCAAACCCGCTAACCTACAACAAGCATTGAACATGGCCCGCCAATTGATTGAAACGATTGACAAAATCGTAGTTCCGGCACCTAAAGCCGAGGATAAATCGGGCGGCAACAAAAGAAAGTGGGAACCCTCCCAATCAAGCAACAACAACTTTGCTAAGAAGCCTTACACCTCCGACGCTAAGAAACATTATGGCGGAAATAAACCCTTTTGCAACAAATGCCACAAGCACCACTATGGTGAATGTAGCAATCTATTTTGCCACCGGTGCCAAAGGGGTGGTCATGTGGCCAACGATTGTAGAAGTGCCGCCCCCGTCGCTCAAAAGGTGCCCAATGCACCAAAACCGGGTACTTGTTATGAATGTGGCCAAACGGGACATTTTAGAAATGCATGTCCGAAGAAGAAAGCCAACCCCAACACACGCGGCCGAGCTTTCAACATCAACATCGAGGAAGCCCGAGATGACAATGAATTAGTCACGGGTACGTTTCTCCTCAACAACACTTATGTTACTTGTTTATTCGATTCGGGTGCCGATAAGAGTTTTGTATCCAAGACTTTGACTCATTCTTTTAATACTCCACCACTCCCACTAGATACCACTTATACCATTGAAGTGGCCAACGGAAAACTATTGAGTGCCGACACATATTACCGGGGGTGTACGTTAAACATTTTGGGTAATGAGTTTGAAATTGACTTGATTTCCATGGAACTAGGAAGCTTCGATGTATTAATCGGTATGAATTGGCTAGCCAAAACGAAATCTCACATCCTTTGTGATCTTAACGCAATCCGAATCCCTATCGAGAATGGTGAACCTTTGATCGTCTGTGGCGATAAGAGTTGCACCGGACTCAACCTCGTTTCGTGTATTAAGGTTAGAAAACTACTCCGTAAGTGTTGTTTTGCGATCCTTGCTTACGTTAAGAAAGTCGAGTCCGATGAGAAGCACATCGATGATGTGCCAATTGTTAGTGACTATTCCGATGTATTTCCCGATGAATTGCCGGGTCTTCCACCTCATCGACCGGTGGAATTCCAAATCGATCTTATTCCGGGGGCCGCACCCGTAGCACGTGCACCTTATAGACTCGCTCCATCCGAAATGCAAGAATTGTAAAGTCAAATCCAAGAACTACTTGATCGTGGTTTTATCCAACCTAGCCATTCACCTTGGGCGCTCCGATTTTGTTTGTTAAAAAGAAAGACGGATCCCTACGAATGTGCATTGATTATCGTGAACTAAACAAATTGAAGATTAAAAACCGATATCCTCTTCCTCGCATCGATGACCTCTTTGATCAACTACAAGGGTCTTGTGTATATTCAAAAATCGATCTCCGCTCGGGTTATCATCAATTAAGGGTTAAGGGGGAAGATGTCTCCAAAACCGCTTTCCGAACTCGTTATGGTAGTTATGAATTTCTTGTAATGCCATTTGGTCTCACTAACGCACCGGCGGTGTTCATGGATCTTATGAACCGCGTGTGCAAACCGTATCTTGACAAATTCGTTATCGTGTTCATCGATGATATTTTGGTTTATTCTAAAAGCGAAGAAGAACACGAGGGACACCTCCGGCTCGTGCTTGAACTTTTAAGACAAGAACGACTCTATGCCAAATTCTCCAAGTGTGAATTTTGGTTGAAGGAAGTTCAATTTCTTGGTCATGTTGTAAGTGACCAAGGTATTAAAGTCGATCCAACAAAAATTGAAGCCATTAGTAAATGGGAGACTCCCACTACTCCTACTCACATTCTTCAATTCTTGGGTCTCGCCGGATACTACCGTAGATTCATCAAGGATTTCTCTTTGGTTGCTCGTCCTCTAACCGCTTTAACTCACAAGGGAAAGAAATTCAATTGGGCGACCGAACAAGAATCCACATTTCAAATCTTGAAAACAAAGCTAACCACCGCTCCTATCTTGTCACTTCCCGAAGGCAATGACGATTTTGTTGTGTATTGCGATGCCTCGAAACATGGTTTTGGGTGTGTGTTGATGCAACGAACGAAAGTCATTTCTTATGCTTCTCGACAACTCAAAATTCATGAAAAAAACTACACGACACATGATCTCGAACTCGGAGCCGTTGTCTTTGCACTTAAAATGTGGAGACACTATCTTTATGGAATCAAGAGTACTATCTTTACCGATCACAAAAGTCTCCAACACATCTTCGACCAAAAGCAACTAAACATGAGACAACGAAGGTGGATTGAAACCTTAAATGATTACGATTGCGAGCTTCGTTACCATCCCGGGAAGGCAAATGTAGTAGCCGATGCCTTAAGTCGAAAAGAAAGAGCGGTGCCTCTTCGTGTCCGAGCCTTAAACATCACCATCCACATCAAACTTAATAGCCAAATTCGGGTAGCCCAAGATGAGGCTCTCAAGGATGAAAACGTTTCACACGAGCTCTTGAACATTCTCGTCTTTCGATTCGAAATTAGAGAGACCGGACTCCGATATTTCGCCGGAAGGATTTGGGTGCCTAGTTATAGGGACCTACGAAGCCTTATTTTAGATGAAGCCCATAAGTCGCGATACTCGATTCACCCCGGTGCTAATAAGATGTACCACGAACTTAAAAAACTATATTGGTGGCCGAACATCAAAAGGGACGTAGCTACTTATGTTTCCAAGTGTTTGACATGTTCCAAAGTCAAAGCCGAACACCAAAGACCGTCCGGATTACTTCAACAACCCGAAATCCCGCAATGAAAGTGGGAAAGAATAACAATGGATTTTATCACCAAACTACCAAAAACGACGGGCGGTTATGATACCATTTGGGTTATTGTTGACCGTCTCACCAAATCCGCACACTTTCTCGCCATGAAGGAGACCGACAAAATGGAGAAACTTGCACGACTTTATATCAAGGAGATCGTAGCCCGACACGGTGTACCTTTATCGATTATCTCCGACCGAGATGGCCGTTTCGTTTCTAGATTTTGGCGTACCTTGCAAGAAGCGTTGGGAACGCGTTTAGACATGAGCACCGCATATCATCCTCAAACCGATGGACAAAGCGAACGTACAATTCGAACCATATAGGACATGTTACGAGCTTGCGTGGTTGATTTTGGAAAAGCTTGGGACAAGCACTTACCTCTCGCCGAGTTCTCTTACAACAATAGTTATCACGCGAGTATAAAATCCGCCCCATTCGAAGCATTATATGGCCGAAAATGCCGTTCTCCTCTTTGTTGGGCCGAAGTAGGTGATGTACAAATCACCGGACCCGAACTCATTCACGAAACCACCGAGAAGATCGTTCAAATCCGAGATAGGCTTCGGACGGCCCAGAGTCGTCAAAAGTGCTATACCGACAAAAGACGCAACGACCTTGAATTTCAAGTCGGTGACCGCGTCATGTTAAAAGTCGCACCTTGGAAGGGTGTAATCCGTTTTGGGAAACGCGGGAAGCTAAATCCGCGGTATATTGGTACTTTCGAAATCTTGGAGCGTATTGGAACCGTTGCTTATCGTTTAGATCTTCCGCCTCAATTGAACTCCGTTCATCCTACCTTCCATGTATCTAACTTGAAAAAGTGTCTTGCCGAACCCGATATCATCATCCCTCTCGAGGAACTTACTATTGATGATAAACTTCATTTTATGGAGGAACCGGTTGAAATTGTGGACACCTCCGTCAAGACATTGAAACAAAGCCGAATTCCGATTGTTAAAGTCCGTTGGAACGCCAAAAGGGGACCCGAGTTTACTTGGGAAAGGCAAGATCAAATGCAAAAGAAATACCCTCATTTATTCCCGGCTCCGGAAACGCAAGATCCCGAGGTAGAAACAACGACTACTACGCCTACTTAAATTTAGGGACGAAATTTCTTTTAAGGAGTAGGTAATGTAACATCCCGCCTTTTTCCGTTTACTTTTCCGTTTAACTATTTAAATCCCGTTATATATTTATAACATCTCCGATTAATACGTGTTTTAAAAATATCTCGTCTAGGTATTTCACGCACCCGCAAACGAACTTGAGGGACTAGTTTCGCCAAAATGCCAAAGAGGTGACTAGCCTTTGACTAGTCAACCCCCACCCCATCTTTTCCTTTTTCATTTCCCTTTTCTTCTTCTACTTCCATATTTTCTCTCAATTCTCCAATTTCAAGAATCATCATCTAAATCAAATCGAGCAAGCATCCATCTAAACAAATTGCATATTCGGAATCCTCTCATCTTCCTCTTCGATTCCATACCGATTTCATCAACTTTGGGTAACTTTCTAAAATCACTAGATTTTGTGTTCTTGATGTTTTTAACTTATAAAGTTGTTAATTAGTGTCTATGGCTCAAGTCTAACATGATTATATGATTTATATGCTCGATTTTGTTATTTGAAGTAACTAGCTTGAATATAAACTTTGGTGTGTTTAATTTGGTAATTTGGTTGCTTAAATGTTGTTGTTATGGTAAAGTGCAAGTATTAAATGTGTTACTAGAAGCACTAGCTTCAATTTGATGTGTAAGTTGTTTTAGAAAACTTCATAAACTTGATTATTGGTTTTGGTGGATTTGGGTTAGGGTTTGATGAACTTGAAATGAACTTTTGATGCTTTGAATGACATGAAATGTTATTTGTAAGTGTTAGGTTATATTGTATGCTTGATCACCTTCGAAACGGCATATCATTCATGTAAATTGGTTGCCGAATCATCGAATTTCATTTATGAACTTGAGTGCATTTAATGAGGAGCTTTGAATGTGATTTTGGTTGTTGTAAAAGTAAATGTGATGGATGAAATGTGTTTAGTTGTTTTCCTTGTCAAAATACCTTTCCGATGATATAAGATACATGCTTTGGTTGTTTGCGGGTCATAAATGGTGATTGGTTGCAGTTAGGTTAGTGCATAAAACTTAAAAACTGCCAAAATTCTCTGCACAGGTAATGGCGCGGCGCGCCATATACCCGCGCGGCGCGCCAAAGTGGTATGTCCAACTTTGTCATTTTTCGAATAATGTTTGCTATGCTACGCACCTCCGATTCACATGTAACTTGTTCTAACATGCTCATATATGATTAAAAACCTCAGAAAAATAGTTCGGGACCCGACCCGAACGTGTTGACTTTTTTCGTTGACTTTGACCGACCAAAGTTTGACTTTTTGTCAAACTTAACCAAATGATTATGCAACCTTCCTAACTTGTTTCTATACTTGTATCTTGCATGAAACTTGACAATTTGATTTCACATGCTACATAATCGAGTCGTAACGAGCCATAGGACTAATTGAACATCTTTGACCTATCGTGTTTACCGTTATTGATACGACCTATTTGTTTAGGTCAAGACTAGCACTATCCTTCGCACACGTTACTTTGTGAAGTACTTTTCATATGTGCACTCAAGGTGAGATCATAGTCCCATCTTTCAAACAACTTTTATGCTTTAAACTATGGGATGAGAAACATATACATATCATACTTTTATACATTGAACACAAGTACGAAAACGAACATTCCACGTACGGGTTTGAATGAAAATCCTCAATTCAAGTATCATTAGTTACACCTGCTGGGTGTAAACGTGAACTTATATTATGTGATCACATGGGCTTGACGAGCCTCATTCGGACGGTTCGCTACCGTTAGCGGAAGAAATATATTTTCGGGTCTAGTGTATGTTCTAACACTACGCAAAGGGTGCAAAACAGTTAAGTTTGATAATTGGGTTCCCGCGAAACAAATAACAACTTTGGAATGCAAAAATGATTTTGATAATCATATTATATTAAATCTTGTGGTTCAAATGCAACGTTTACTAAAACACCTATGATTTCACCAACGTTTTCGTTGACAGTTTTCTATATGTTTTCTCAGGTCCTTGAAAGCTACTTGATACATGCTTCCGCACTCTTTTTGATACTTGCTTGGATGTCGAGTATGCATGCATAGTTGGAGCGTCTTTTAACTACTTTAAATTGTGTCGTATAGGTTTCATTCGTACGTTAAACTTCGTCTTGTAACTAATCTTTTGAACTACATTTGTAAACTTGAAACATCCCTTTACTTATGAAATGAATGCGACATATTTTGGTCAAACGTCATAATAAAGACTTATGACCACGCAACGGGACCGAAGTAGTCGGCGCCGTCAAACATGATTTGGTCGGGTCGCTACAGCGTAGCGCAGAGACAATCGTGGCTTGAGGTTAAAAGTTGACTTAGCAGTAATCTATCCAGGAGATGAAGTCACGTGTCCAACTAGGAGATACGCCATGCGTCGCACTTAACGGTCATGGCGGGACGTACGTCATTAAGTCCCCCCAGTTTGGTTGGAATCGAATTAACTTTGATTGTAACCAAACTAAATTAAATAAAATACTATAAAAAGCCATCATTACTGACACGCCGTAATCGTCAAATCATGTCCCCCTAGATTTAACTAGGGGATGATGTCAGCAATTATTACTTTTTACAGCTGTAAAAATGAAACGCCGCGAATCCAACGGTTGTGGTTCGACCTTCCAGGACACATGTTCGATCAAGATCAAGGCCCATTAGTCGGGCCCACGGTAAGCTTGTTCCATAAATAAGGCGTTTTTTTCTCCTCATTTTTACACCTTTCTCTTCGCTTCCTAATTTTTAAATAATCGCTTATCTGCTTTCTCAATACGCGTGCCGTTTTCATTCTAAGGTAAAACTAGAAATGTCTAAGGCTAACGTTGCCACCGAAAATACGAACATTACGACAGAACAGATGGAGAAATTCATAGAGGAATATCCGGTACTCCTGGATGTACCAACAATGGTAGCGATACCCGGGCAGCGTGCCGACGAGCCGCCACAAGGATATTTTACCTTATATTGGAAGGCGGTGGCGCTGGGCAACCTGCGCTTTCCGTTGAGACCATTCGTGACGACTATACTAGATCATTATCACATAAGCGTCTCGCAATTATATCCTCACGCATGGCAGCGTGTTACTATTTTCGAGATGTTTTTAGGGCACAAAAATATACCCGCGAGCCTGAACGTTTTTCGAGCGACGTTCAAACTCACTGCTTCCAGAAAGGGGTGGTACACTTTTGAGAAAAAGTGTAATTTTACCACCAAGAAGTCTCCGTCCCTCCATGATTGGAGGGGAATGTTCTTTTTTGTCGAGACCGATCTGCTGGGTGAAAGGCGTGCCCACCTCGCACAATGGCATTCCAAGCGTTCTCCTGACGTCTCCAAGACTCCAGACCTTAATCAAGGGGAGCAGGAGCTTTTTAATTTGTGTAAGGACGCTACGCTTGAGATGCGTCCTTACGGCGAGGTGATGCTGAAACTCTGCAATGTTCAACATTATTGGCCATGGAGTGACAGAGTGCCATTGATCCTGTGCGACAGAAGGGGTATGCTCTTCATGCCGTTACGTCTTTAAACTTATAAGTATTCTGCTCATGTAATTTTTCTAACTCAAATATTTTTTTTTTGTAGAGATGGATTTCAACAGAGTTCTCCGCCGCCCTACTCTTGATGGCGTTTCCTTCAAGAGATTTTTGAAGGACAACCTTCCGGAAGGTCATCCTTTGAAGGGTGAAGATTGAAATGTCCCGTTCATATTGATTATAAACATTCCATATTAATTGATTTTGTCGCGAGGTTTTGACCTCTATATGAGATGTTTTTCAAAGACTGTATTCATTTTTAAAACTACCATAACCTTTATTTTATCGATAAAGGTTTAAAAAGTATTACGTAGATTATCAAATAATGATAATCTAAAATATACCTTTTACACACGACCATTACATAATGGTTTACAATAAGAATATATTACACCAAAAATAAGTTTCTTGAATGCAGTTTTTACATAATATCATACAAGCATGGACTCCAAATCTTGTCCTTATTTTAGTATGCAACAGCGGAAGCTCTTAATAATCACCTGAGAATAAACATGCTTAAAACGTCAACAAAAATGTTGGTGAGTTATAGGTTTAACCTATATATTATCAAATCATAGTAATAGACTACAAGATTTCATATTTCAATATACATCCCATACATAGAGATAAAAATCATTCATATGGTGAACACCTGGTAACCGACATTAACAAGATGCATATATAATATCCCCATCATTCCGAGACACCCATCGAACATGATAAAATCGAAGTACTAAAGCATTCCAAATTCCAGAATGGGGCTTGTTGGGCCCGATAGATCTATCTTTAGGATTCGCATCAATTTGGGGGTCTGTTCCCAAATTCTTAGGCTACCAAGCTAAAAAGGGGCATATTCGGCTTCGATCATTCACCCATATAATGTAGTTTCATTTACTTGTGTCTATTTCATAAAACATTTATAAAATTTCATGTATTCTCATCCCAAAATATTAGATTTTAAAAGTGGGACTATAACTCACTTTCACAGATTTTTACTTCGTCGGGAAGTAAGACTTGGCCACTGGTCGATTCACGAACCTATAACAAATATGTACATATATATCAAAGTATTTTCAAAATATATTTACAACATTACTAATACATTTTAATGTTTTAAGTTTATTAAGTCAGCTGTCCTCGTTAGTAACCTACAACTAGTTGTCCATAGTTAGATGTACAGAAATAAATTGATATATACTATCTTGACCCAATCCACAACCCAGTGTATAAACGTCTCAGGCTAGATCACAAATCAAATTATATATATTTTTGGAATCAACTTCAACCCTGTATAGCTAACTCCAACATTACTGCATATAGAGTGTCTATGGTTGTTCCAAATAATATATATAGATGGGTCGATATGATATGTCAAAACATTTGCATACGTGTCTATGGTATCCCAAGATTACATAATATATTAGAATACATGTATAATACAATATAAGTTAGCTAGGATATGATTAATATATATTTGTTACAATATTTCCCGTAGCTACAACAATAAAAAAAAAATATCCAATCTTGTTTTACCCATAATTCTTCGTTTTAAATCCGTTTTGAGTGAATCAAATTGCTATAGTTTCATATTGTACTCTATTTTATGAATCTAAACAGAAAAAGTATAGGTTTATAGTCGTAAATATAAGTTACAAGTCATTATTGTAAGAGGTAGTCATTTCAGTCGAAAGAACGATGTCTTGATGACCATTTTGAAAAACATACTTCCACTTTGAGTTTAACCATGATTTTTGGATATAGTTTCATGTTCATAAGAAAAATCATTTTCTCAGAAGAACAATTTTTAAATCAAAGTTTATCATAGTTTTTAATTATCAAACCCAAAACAGCCCGCGGTGTTACTACGACGGCGTATATCCGGTTTTACGGTGTTTTTCGTGTTTTCCGATTTTAAATCATTAAGTTAGCATATCATATAGATATAGAACATGTGTTTAGTTGATTTTAAAAGTCAAGTTAGAAGGATTAACTTTTTTTTGCGAACAAGTTTAGAATTAACTAAACTATGTTCTAGTGATTTCAAGTTTAAACCTTCGAATAAGGTAGTGTTATATATATGAATCGAATGATGATATGAATATTATTACTACCTCAGGTTTTGTGGATAAACCTACTGGAAATGCGGAAAATAGATCTAGCTTCAAAGGATCCTTGGATGGCTTGAAAGTTCTTGAAGCAGAATCATGACACGAAAACAAGTTCAAGTAAGATTTTCACTCGAAATAAGATTGTTATAGTTATAGAAATTGAATCAAAGTTTGAATATGAGTATTACCTTGTATTAGAAAGATATCTTACTGTAAATAAGAAAGATTTCTTGAGGTTGGATGATCACTTTACAAGATTGGAAGTAAGCTAGCAAACTTGAAAGTATTCTTGATTTTATGAAACTAGAACTTATAGAATTTATGAAGAACACTTAGAACTTGAAGATAGAACTTGAGAGAGATCAATTATATGAAGAAAATTAAAGAATGAAAGTGTTTGTAGGTGTTTTTGGTTGTTGGTATATGGATTAGATATAAAGGATGTGTAATTTTGTTTACTTGTAAATAAGTCATGAATGATTACTAATATTTTTGTAATTTTATGAGATATTTCACGCTAGTTGACAAATAATGGTTCCCACATGTGTTAGGTGACTCACATGGGCTGCTAAGAGCTGATCATTGGAGTGTATATATCAATAGTACAAACATCTAAAAGCTATGTATTGTACGAGTACGAATACGGGTGCATACGAGTAGAATTGTTGATGAAACTGAACGAGGATGTAATTGTAAGCATTTTTGTTAAGTAGAAGTATTTTGATAAGTGTCTTGAAGTCTTTCAAAAGTGTATGAATACATATTAAAAAACTACATGTATATACATTTTAACTGAGTCGTTAAATCATCGTTAGTCGTTACATGTAAATGTTGTTTTGAAGCCTTTAGGTTAACGATCCTGTTAAGTGTTGTTAACCCATTATTTATTATATCAAATGAGATGTTAAATTAATACATTATTATGATATTATGATGTATTAATATATCTTAATATGATATATATACAATTAATTGTCGTTACAACGATAATCATTACATATATGCCTCGTTTCGAAATCCTTAAGTTAGTAGTCTTGTTTTTACATATGTAGTTCATTGTTAATATACTTAATGATATGTTTTTATATGTTTTAACGTTCGTGAATCACCGGTCAACTTGGGTGGCCAATTTTCTATATGAAATCTATTTCACTTAATCAAGTCTTAACAAGTTTGATTGCTTAACATGTTGGAAACACTTAATTATGTAAATAACAATTTTATTTAATATATATAAACATAGAAAAGTTCGGGTCACTACAGTACCTACCCGTTAAATAAATTTCATCCCGAAATGTTAAGCAGTTGGAGGTGTTGACATATCTTCTGGAAATAAGTGCGGGTACTTCTTTTTCGTCTGATCTTCTCGTTCCCAGGTAAACTCGGGTCCTCTACGAGCATTCCATCGAACCTTAACAATTGGTATCTTGTTTTTCTTAAGTCTTTTAACCTCACGATCCATTATTTCGACGGGTTCTTCGACGGATTGAAGTTTTTCGTTGATTTGGATTTCATCTAACAGAATAGTGAGATCTTCTTTAGCAAAACATTTCTTCAAATTTGAGACGTGGAAAGTGTTATGTACAGCCACGAGTTGTTGTGGTAATTCAAGTCGATAAGCTACTGGTCCGACGCGATCAATAACCTTGAATGGTCCAATATATCTTGGGTTTAATTTCCCTCGTTTACCAAATCGAACAACGCCTTTTCAAGGTGCAACATTAAGCATGACCATCTCTCCAATTTCAAATTCTATATCTTTTCTTTTAATGTCAGCGTAGCTCTTTTGTCTACTTTGGGCGGTTTTCAACCGTTGTTGAATTTGGATGATCTTCTCGGTAGTTTCTTCTATTATCTCCGGACCCGTAATCTGTCTATCCCCCACTTCACTCCAACAAATCGGAGACCTGCACTTTCTACCATAAAGTGCTTCAAACGGTGCCATCTCAATCCTTGAATGGTAGCTGTTGTTGTAGGAAAATTCTGCTAACGGTAGATGTCGATCCCAACTGTTTCCGAAATCAATAACACATGCTCGTAGCATGTCTTCAAGCGTTTGTATCGTTCTTTCGCTCTGCCCATCAGTTTATGGATGATAGGCAGTACTCATGTCTAGACGAGTTCCTAATGCTTGCTGTAATGTCTGCCAGAATCTTGAAATAAATCTGCCATCCCTATCAGAGATAATAGAGATTAGTATTCCATGTCTGGAGACGACTTCCTTCAAATACAGTCGTGCTAACTTCTCCATCTTGTCATCTTCTCTTATTGGCAGGAAGTGTGTTGATTTGGTGAGACGATCAACTATTACCCAAATAGTATCAAAACCACTTGCAGTCCTTGGTAATTTAGTGATGAAATCCATGGTAATGTTTTCCCATTTCCATTCCGGGATTTTGGGTTGTTGAAGTAGACCTGATGGTTTCTGATGCTCAGCTTTGACCTTAGAACACGTCAAACATTCTCCTACATATTTAGCAACATCGGCTTTCATACCTGGCCACCAAAAATGTTTCTTAAGATCCTTGTACATTTTCCCGTTCCAGGATGTATTGAGTATCTGGTTTTATGAGATTCTCTAAGTACCATTTATCTCATATCTCCAAATTTTGGTACCCAAATTCTTTCAGCCTTATACCGGGTTCCGTCTTCCCGAATATTAAGATGCTTCTCCGATCCTTTGGGTATTTCATCCCTTAAGTTTCCCTCTTTTAAAACTCCTTGTTGCTCCTCCTTTATTTGAGTAGTAAGGTTAGTGTGAATCATTATATTCATAGCTTTTACTCTAACAGGTTCTCTGTCCTTTCTGCTCAAGGTGTCGGCTACCACATTTACCTTCCCCGGGTGGTAACGAATCTCAAAGTCGTAATCATTCAACAATTCAATCCATCTGCGCTGCCTCATGTTCAGTTGTTTCTGATTAAATATGCGTTGAAGACTTTTGTGGTCGGTATATATAATACTTTTGACCCCATATAAGTAGTGCCTCCAAGTCTTTAATGCAAAAACAACCGCGCCTAATTCTAAATCATGCGTCGTATAATTCTGCTCGTGAATCTTCAATTGTCTAGACGCATAAGCAATTACTTTCGTTCGTTACATTAATACACAACCAAGACCTTGCTTTGAGGCGTCACAATATATCACAAAATCATCATTCCCTTCAGGTAATGACAATATAGGTGCCGTAGTTAACTTTTTCTTCAACAATTGAAACGCTTTTTCTTGTTCGTCCTTCCATTCAAATTTCCTCCCTTTATGCGTTAATGCAGTCAAGGGTTTTGCTATTTTAGAAAAATCTTGGATGAATCTCCTGTAATAACCAGCTAGTCCTAAAAATTGGCGTATGTGTTTTGGAGTTTTCGGGGTTTCCCACTTTTCAACGGTTTCAATCTTTGCTGGATCCACTTGAATACCTTCTTTGTTCACTATATGACCGAGGAATTGAACTTCTTCCAACCAAAATGCACACTTTGAAAACTTAGCGTACAGTTTTTCTTTTCTTAACAACTCTAGCACTTTTCTCAAATGTTCTTCATGCTCTTGGTCATTCTTTGAGTAAATAAGTATGTCATCGATGAAAACAATGACAAACTTGTCAAGGTATGGTCCACACACTCGGTTCATGAGGTCCATGAACACAGCTGGTGCGTTAGTCAACCCAAATGGCATAACCATAAACTCGTAATGACCGTAACACGTCCTAAAAGTAGTCTTTGGAATATCATCCTCCTTCACCCGCATTTGATGATACCCAGAACGTAAATCAATCTTCGAATAAATCGACGAGCCTTGTAGTTGATCAAATAAGTCGTTGATTCTCGGTAGTGGGTAATGGTTCTTGATGGTAAGTTTGTTCAACTCTCGATAGTCGATACACAACCAAAATGTACCATCCTTCTTCTTGACAAATAAAACAGGAGCTCCCCTTGGTGATGTGCTTGGTCGAATGAAATCACGCTCTAAAAGTTCCTGTAACTGACTTTGTAATTCTTTCATTTCGTTGGGTGCGAGTCTGTATGGAGCACGAGCTATTGGTGCAGCTCCTGGTACAAGGTCTATTTGAAATTCAACGGATCGATGTGGGGGTAATCCCGGTAATTCTTTCGGAAATACATCGGGAAATTCTTTTGCGACAGGAACATCACTGATATTCTTTTCTTCAGGTTTAACTTCCTTGATGTGTGCTAGAATTACGTAACAACCTTTTCTTACTAGTTTCTGCGCCTTCAAACTACTAATAAGATTTAATTTCGCATTGTTCTTCTCTCCATATACCATTAAAGGTTTTCCCTTTTCACGCATAATGCGAATCGCATTTTTGTAACAAACGACCTCTGCTCTCACCTTTTTCAACCAGTTCATACCAATTATTACATCAAAACTCCCTAACTCGACTGGTATTAAATCAATTTTAAACGTTTCATCCCCCAGTTTAATTTCTCTATCCCGACATATATTATCTGCTGAAATTAATTTACCGTTTGCTAATTCGAGTAAAAATTTACTATCCAAAGGCGTCAATGGGAAACTTAACTTAGCATAAAAATCTCTACTCATATAGCTTATATCCGCACCCGAATCAAATAAAACATAAGCAGATTTATTATCAATAAGAAATGTACCTGTAACAAGCTTCGGGTCTTCCTGCACTTCTGCCGTATTAATATTGAAAACTCTTCCGCAGCCCTGCCCATTAGTATTCCCCTGATTCGGGCAATTACTTCTAATGTGGCCCGATTTTCCACATCCATAACAAACAAAGGCGGCATTACTTGTTTCGCCACTATTTGTTTCTTTAGTTCTGTTAAACTTTGGTCCGTAGACCTCACACTTTTTCACACCATGGCCAGTTCTTTTACACTTGGTGCAAAATGTCGTACAGAACCCATTCTGGTGGTACTCTTCACACCTTTGACATTTTTGGTTTTTGTTGCCGTTGTTGTTATTGAGGTTGTTGTTGGGATTGTTATTGTTGTTGGAACGGTTGTTGTATTTGTTGTTGTTGTTGGGACGTTTGTTGTAGTTATTGTTTGGATTGCGGTTATTGTTGCGATTGTTGTTGCGGTTGTGGTTGTAATTGTTGTTGTTGTTGTTGTATTGATGACCCTTGTCACTGGTTTCTTCCCACTTTCTCTTGAGTTGTTTCATGTAGGCTTCTTCAGCAGCCTACTCTTTAATTCTTCCCTCAATCTGATTTATGAGTTTATGAGCCATTCGACTTGCCTTTTGTATGGAAGCGGGCTCGTGTGAACTCACATCTTCTTGAATCCTTACTGGTAACCCTTTTATAAACGCGTCGATCTTCTCTTCTTCATCTTCGAACGTTCCTGGATATAATAGGCACAACTCTGTGAATCGTCTTTCATATGTGGTAATGTCGAACCCTTGTGTTCGTAACTCTCTAAGCTCTACCTTGAGCTTATTGACTTCATTTCTAGGACGGTACTGCTCGTTCATCAATTGCTTGAATGTCGACCACGGTAGTGCGTAAGCAGCATTTTGTCCTACCTGTTCAAGATAGGTGTTCCACCACGTTAACGCAGTACCTGTGAAGGTATGCGTAGCGTACTTAACTTTATCCTCTTCAGTACACTTACTTATGGCAAACACCGATTCGACTTTCTCGGTCCACCGTTTCAATCCAATTGGTCCTTCAGTTCCATCAAATTCCAAAGGTTTGCAGGCAGTGAATTCTTTGTAGGAGCATCCTACACGATTTCTTGTGGAATTAGTTCCACTGCTAGATCCAGAGTTATTGTTATTTTGCATCGCAACCTGTACTGCGGCTATGTTTGTTGCAAAGAAAACACGAAAGTTTTCCTCGCTCATGTTCAAATTCTGACGAGTCGTCGGTGCCATTTCCTTCAAAAATAGCCAAAATAATTGAGTTAATCATATAGAATTTAAGAGTAGTCAATAGTATCTCGTAGCATTATATGAACTTATTTATAAAAGCTTTTTCTTCATATTAGCATTTTATAGTTTTAATTCGGGTAGTACCTACCAGTTAAGTTCATACTTACTAGCTACTATACAACTCAACTACTACGCTTCTATATGAAAAACTTATTACAATAATATTTTGCGTTCAAACCTTTATACAATATTTTACAAACTTACAATACCACTATTATACATATAGGATGAAATATAGCACATAATATCTTTGCTACTCAGCAGCTATAAAGGCAATTCTAGTTAATACGCAAGTTGTTCAGCAAAAGAAATAAAGACACGTAATTCATAAGTCCAAAAACAAGTCATGCATTCAGGTTTTACTAAGACGACTTCCCGTCCTCGGTCTTGTGGAAAGTAACCGTTATGACCATTGGCTAGGCAGCATGTTGTAATGTCGTCAAAAGGACGAGGGTTTCGTAATGTCCAACAGCCTCACAATAATCTAAAATCCTTGTTTCTCACCCCAACTACTGAATCCGTCACTTGTGGGAAGGTTTTATTTAAAAGTTGTAACCCGATATTCTTTTTCTCGCTTTGGTAAGAAGCGAACATCACTAACCCGTAAGTATAACATGCTTCTTTATGTTGCATGTTAGAAGCTCTTTCTAACTCACGAAATCCTATGTTGGGATATGTTGAGTCAAAATAGGTTCGTAACCCGTAGCGTAAAATTGCATCTAGGTTTCCCGCACTAAATGCCTTAAAGAAAACTTGGCGTAACTTAAAGTTTCCCCAATGTGATATACCCCATCTTTCAAAGGAAAGTCTTTTATATACTAAGGCATGCCTGGAATGTCTTTTAAACGTTTGACAAACTAATTTTGCCGTAACTAATTGTGCTAATGAATTCTGCCCAACTCTAGACAAGATTTCATCAATCATATCTCCTGGTAGGTCTTCTAAAATTTTTGGTTGTCTATCCTTAACGTCCATTTTGTATTTTTATACTGTAAAATAGACAAGGATTAGATTCGTAAAAGATAATTAACAAACAATACAAGCAATTTTTACTTAAAACATAAAAGTACAAGCACACTACAATACATATAATACACAACATGATTACAACCCTCTAATCTAAATCACTGGTTTCTTCTTCTTCGGACTTGGTTCGTTTTCCTAATTTTCTAGGGACATATGGTGTTCCTCTAATACGAGCCGTCATTTTCCACAATGGTTTAGAAAAACCTGGTGGTTTAGAGGTTCCCGGGTTATTGTTACAATTTAGGAAATACGGACGTTGCCAATACATATAAAGTTCATCGGGGTTGGAATCAGGTTTCTCTATTTTTATACCTTTTCCCTTATTATTTTCTTTTGCCATATTAAATTGGGTCGAGGTAATTTCTATAACATCATCGGAATCCTCATCGGGATCCGATTCATCGGAAAATTATTAATCTTCCCAATATTTTGCTTCCTCAGCGGAAACACCATTGACCATTTTTAACTTTGGTCCGTTGGTTGATGATTTTCTTTTATTTAATCGATTTACTGTAGGTATCAATATTTCTTCCTCCTGAACCTCTTCTTCTTCTGGTTCCTTCTCTTCCGGTTCCTCCTCTTCTGATTCCTCTTCTTCCGGTTCCACTTCTTCCGGTTCCTCTTCTTCAGGTTCCTCTTCTGGAATTTGTGAATCTTTCCAAATTATATTCGACTCTTCATTATTATTAGGTGAGTCGATGGGATTTGTACTAGTGGTAGACATCTATCACACAATATCAAACACATTAAGAGATTAAAATATCACATAATATTTACATGTTAATAATATATAGTTTCCAACAAAAGTGTTAAGCAATTGTTTTTAAAGAAAACACGGTCGAAGTCCAGACTCACTAATGTATCCTAACAAACACGATAAGACACACTAATTCAAATTTCTGGTTCTCTAAGACCAACGCTCGGATACCAACTGAAATGAAGTTGGGGACAACCACCGTCCCACCCAGTGCCTTCCCAGCTAACCGCCTGGTGACCACTGAGTGTACCTCAGATACTAATTTTAGGGCCTGCCTCTCGGCTACTGCCAACCCTCGTAAGGGATCGCAAAGAGTAAGAGCCAATGCTTCGTCACAGGTAACACTGTGAGAACCTCCTTTACGACTAACCAGCCACACATGCACGGTGTTATACCAGCTCTGATGCCAACTGAAATGTCCCGTTCATATTGATTATAAACGTTCCATATTAATTGATTTTTTCGCGAGGTTTTGACCTCTATATGAGACGTTTTTCAAAGACTGCATTCATTTTTAAAACAACCATAACCTTTATTTTATCGATAAAGGTTTAAAAAGCATTACGTAGATTATCAAATAATGATAATCTAAAATATACCGTTTACACACGACCATTACATAATGGTTTACAATAAGAATATATTACATCAAAAATAAGTTTTTTGAATGCAGTTTTTACATAATATCATACAAGCATGGACTCCAAATCTTGTCCTTATTTTAGTATGCAACAGCGGAAGCTCTTAATAATCACCTGAGAATAAACATGCTTAAAACGCCAACAAAAATGTTGGTGAGTTATAGGTTTAACCTATATATTATCAAATCATAGTAATAGACCACAAGATTTCATATTTCAATATACATCCCATACATAGAGATAAAGATCATTCATATGGTGAACACCTGGTAACCGACATTAACAAGATGCATATAGAATATCCCCATCATTCTGGGATACCCATCGGACATGATAAAATCGAAGTACTAAAGCATTCCAAATTCCAGAATGGAGCTTGTTGGGCCCGATAGATCTATCTTTAGGATTCGCGTTAATTTGGGGGTCTGTTCCCAAATTCTTAGGCTACCAAGCTAAAAAGGGGCATATTCAGCTTCGATCATTCACCCATATAATGTAGTTTCATTTACTTGTGTCTATTTCGTAAAACATTTATAAAATTGCATGTACTCTCATCCTAAAATATTAGATTTTAAAAGTGGGACTATAACTCACTTTCACAGATTTTTACTTCGTCGGGAAGTAAGACTTGGCCACTGGTCGATTCACCAACCTATAACAAATATGTACATATATATCAAAGTATGTTCAAAATATATTTACAACATTTTTAATACGTTTTAATGTTTTAAGTTTATTAAGTCAGCTGTCCTCGTTAGTAACCTACAACTAGTTGTCCATAGTTAGATGTACAGAAATAAATTGATATATATTATCTTGACCCAATCCACGACCCAGTGTATACACGTCTCAGGCTAGATCATAACTCAAAGTATATATATATTTAGAATCAACGTCAACCCTGTATAGCTAACTCCAACATTACTGCATATAGAGTGTCTATGGTTGTTCCAAATAATATATATAGATGGGTCGATATGATATGTCAAAACATTTGCATACGTGTCTATGGTATCCCAAGATTACATAATATATTAGAATACATGTATAATATAATATAAGTTAGTTAGGATATGATTAATATAGATTTGTTACAATATTTCCCGTAGCTACAACAATAAAAAAAATATCCAATCTTGTTGTACCTATAACTTCTTCGTTTTAAATCCGTTTTGAGTGAACCAAATTGCTATGGTTTAAATCAAAGTTTATCATAGTTTTTAATTATCAAACCCAAAACAGCCCGCGGTGTTACTACGACTGCGTATATCCGGTTTTACGGTGTTTTTCGTGTTTTTCGGTTTTAAATCATTAAGTTAGCATATCATATAGATATAGAGCATGTGTTTAGTTGATTTTAAAAGTCAAGTTAGAAGGATTAACTTTTGTTTGCGAACAAGTTTAGAATTAACTAAACTATATTCTAGTGATTTCAAGTTTAAACCTTCGAATAAGGTAGTTTTATATATATGAATCGAATGATGTTATGAACATTATTACTACCTAAAGTTTTGTAGATAAACCTACTGGAAATGAGAAAAATAGATCTAGCTTCAAAGGATCCTTGAATGGCTTGAAAGTTCTTGAAGCATAATCATGACACGAAAACAAGTTCAAGTAAGATTTCCACTCGAAATAAGATTGTTATAGTTATAGAAATTGAATCAAAGTTTGAATATGAGTATTACCTTGTATTAGAAAGATATCTTACTGTAAATAAGAAAGATTTCTTGAGGTTGGATGATCACTTTACAAGATTGGAAGTAAGCTAGCAAACTTGGAAGTATTCTTGATTTTATGAAACTAGAACTTATAGAATTTATGAAGAACACTTAGAACTTGAAGATAGAACTTGAGAGAGATCAATTATATGAAGAAAATTAAAGAATGAAAGTGTTTGTAGGTGTTTTTGGTTGTTGGTATATGGATTAGATATAAAGGATGTGTAATTTTGTTTACTTGTAAATAAGTCATGAATGATTACTAATATTTTTGTAATTTTATGAGATATTTCACGCTAGTTGACAAATAATGGTTCCCACATGTGTTAGGTGACTCACATGGGCTGCTAAGAGCTGATCATTAGAGTGTATATACTAATAGTACATACATCTAAAAGCTATGTATTGTACGAGTACGAATACGGGTGCATACGAGTAGAATTGTTGATGAAACTGAACGAGGATGTAATTGTAAGCATTTTTCTTAAGTAGAAGTATTTTGATAAGTGTCTTGAAGTCTTTCAAAAGTGTATGAATACATATTAAAACACTACATGTATATACATTTTAACTGAGTCGTTAAATCATCGTTAGTCGTTACATGTAAATGTTGTTTTGAAGCCTTTAGGTTAACGATCATGTTAAGTGTTGTTAACCCATTGTTTATTATATCAAATGAGATGTTAAATTATTACATTATTATGATATTATGATGTATTAATATATCTTAATATGATATATATACAATTAAATGTCGTTACAACGATAATCGTTACATATATGCCTCGTTTCGGAATCCTTAAGTTAGTAGTCTTGTTTTTACATATGTAGTTCATTGTTAATATACTTAATGATATGTTTACTTATCATAATACCATGTTAACTATATATATATCACATCATATAGTTTTTACAAGTTTTAACGTTCGTGAATCACCGGTCAACTTGGGTGGTCAATTGTCTATATGAAATCTATTTCACTTTATCAAGTCTTAACAAGTTTGATTGCTTAACATATTGGAAACACTTAATCATGTAAATAACAATTTCATTTAATATATATAAACATAGAAAAGTTTGGGTCACTACAATGATGTTGCTGCTGGTTCATCCACCAACACTACCAGCGACGTGGCAACAACACAACCTACAACCGGCTCAACTCCTGTCACCAATCCGGATCCAATATCTGTCGCTGTTCCCACAATTCAGCTGGAACAACAGCAAAAATAACAGAAACGCCCCCATTCTCCCCCAAAAGTGACCGTCCCGACTGGCGGTCACAAAAAGAGAAAAACGCCGCGAGAAGTTGCAGAAAGCAACTTAAAAACTTTTGAAGAGATTCCCAGCGAAGGTGGGTATTATGAAAACCCCGATAATAACCCCGCTACGTCACCAGAATCCCAATGGGAGAAACTAATCAAGTTTGTTATATCTCCAGGGTTACGCATGGGAGCCCCTATCATCCATCTTCAAGATTCATCCGACGCCCAAGGGAAAGGCGTCGGAAAAAGACAAACTGACGGTATCCGGTTCTGGCGGCGCGTCCGGCCAACATTCCACTTCTCAGGAGAAGCCTTATTCTCCTGGTTTTGGAAAACAACCAACTTTCAAACACATGGAGACGATGTGGAACGTGTCTCATAGCGATGCTCTGTCGCAATTTGAGTATCTGCAACGGATTTTCCCTCCGGTGCTTTATGAGGCCGTCCGAAAAATGCCTGATAGCTCCACCCGTCGCGCCAGGGTTCAGCATATTTATGAAGGGTTGGTGCTGACCCGTGACGAGCTTCAGCGGACCATTAAACTGGATCAACGAGCTCGTTGCGCGGAAGCCTACGGTAAAGAGATGAATGTTGCCCATCGCGCGGAAGCCGACGGTAAAGAGATGAATGTTGAATTTGTTCAAGTTAGGGAGGAGCTGAAGCGGGCTAAGCAAGCCACTGCCGAAGCAGAGGTGGAAAAGAAGCAGGCCCTAAGGGAGGCCCAAAAGGCTATCAAAGAGATGGCCTTGCGCGCCGAAAAAGAACAAACTGTGCTAAAGGACCTGGAGGCGGCGCATAAAGAGCTGGCGGAGGAGAAAGCCAGCAAGGATCTCCTCGCCGTCCAGAACCAAGCATTGTCCGCTGCCAATCAAAAGGTAGCGGACGATTTTCAAGAGCTTTGCAGCCTCATCCCCTCTATTTTTTCCAAGGCACTCAAGGTGCCGGAGGTGAAGGAGCCGTTTCAGAATTTGGTAGACGCTACAAAGAAGGTGGAGCGTTTCGACGCGTACACCATATTGATGGAACATGTTGATATAACGGAACCAATTCCAGAGGCAATCCAAGAGATGGCGGATGAGGACGCCTACGACCTCCATGACGTGGCGGTCAATGCTTGCGCGGCCATTAAGGTGCCGTTTATTGAACAGATTGGGTCGACACCGGACCTTAACTTGGCCAAAGTGAAGAAGATGATCCCGTAGTTGTAGGGATTTTTGTAATTCTGTATTTTTATTTTTGTTCCTGATGTAATGGTTGTAATTAAATTAATGGAATATCAATTTCTTGTGATTCCTATATATATATATATATATATATATATATATATATATATATATATATATATATATATATATATATATATACGTCCCGTCATCACGGTAACGTACCGTTTGTCAAGGTTACACTTGATTAATTGTCGACATTGCACTCATCTACTTAATGCTGGGATTAATGCGACGGATACGAAACCCGGAGGCATCCCGTTCCGAGGGCTAGGGGTACCTCCAATACGCCTAGCGTTGCCAATGCCGTCCAAAGATTAGATGATGTCTTTGTTCATGGCATAAGTAACTTGTGAATGGTCTTACATTTATAACGCCGAAGCGCGGCCATAATAGTTATACAATACATTAGTAATGAAAATTGAAAAAATGCATTGAATTGAAACAACTGAAAACAAAGAAGTCGAATGCGCGATGCGCTTACATTTGTGGTGATCAATCACAAACTTGGTAAAATGAAAAAGAAAAATTTTCAACAACGAAATGATTCGAAATATTTAAACATAGAACTTCTTTAAGTTGGTTGTGTGCCAGGTCTGCGGCACAAATTTGCCATCATGCGTCTTTAGGTTATACGCTCTGTTGCCAAGTGCATCTGTAATCACATGCGGGCCTTCCCAATTGGGTCCCAATTTTCCAGTATCCTCGACCCGGCTGGCGTTGTTATTACGCCACACAAAATCACCGGGGCGGAAAGTACGTTCCTTCACACGTTGATTGTAATACTTGTGTGACTACCCGAAAATTTCCGACCAAATTTAAACCTGATCTTTATATGATTTCGACACGATAAGCAAAGTCTGTAATGATAAGTCTTCAAAAAAAAATTTAAATTTGTTTTATGAAACCATATGACCTTTAACTATTCCCGACGATTCACGAACAATTGTTGTAAATAAATATTTGAAATATAATTTGAAATAAAATACTATTTAAGTATTATAAATAAACAGGTAAAATAAAATAATATAAGATATAATTAAGTTACTATTAAAAATGAACCTATATATATATGTATATATACATATGATTTCTATTCATAGTTATTGTTATATTGTAATGTATAAGAATCAAATATTCAATGAATGTTATCACAAAGTGAATGATATAATTATTAAACCTTACATAATTAATAAACGGTAATATTAATATATTAAATGTGATTACAATTTAAAAATATAGTTGTTATACTAATAGTACTATTATTATTTTAATTATAATTATGATTATTATTATTATTATTATTATTATTATTATCATAAATATCATCATAATTTTCATAAATATTCTTGTCCGAAATTATCTACCTCTTCGTGTTTTCTGTATTCCTTTATATTGGAAACTTCTATAAAATCTAAGTATAAAGTATGAATGAATTGTGGAGAAGTGTTGGGAATTGAAGCATGAGTTAGTATAATATAATAGCACCCGGCCAACGTGATTATATTACAGTAAGTCATGCTGAGTTTTTAATGAAACGTGATGATGGTTCACAGTAGATCATACCATCATCATATGTCATGTTACATAACTCTTTCATTCTACTTAACCTCCGAACATATCAAGAAAAATATATTCTTGATAGTTCTATCTTCTGTAATTCTGGTAATTTAACCAATCAAATCGTGCTATTACAATTCTTCTGCTTAGTATATTATGATCATTCAAAATTTCATACATATGAATTCTGGACCATTATTCGCTTGACTTGAAGTCGGGAAGAGAAAACAAAAGTATAGAGCTTCAAAATATAAGAGAAAATATAAAGCCCAATAACAACACGGAAATTACAAACCGTGTATATCAATGTTTATTGCAACATAAAAACACGGGAGAATTAAAAACACTATAACCCCAAAGGCGAAGTAGAAGAAAACAAATTCCTCCTGTGGAAGTTGAAAAAGGAGAATGATTGTTATGATAGTAAGGATAAGGACAAGGATTAGAACTGGATTAAGCATTTTCAAAATCTTTTGGATGTATGAACTAAGAAAGAAAGTATAGAAGTGGTGAGAAGTAATGGAACGGAAGAAGTTCATTTATAGTGAAAATACTAGACAAAACAATTGAGACGGATGATCGCATTTAATTAAAGAGATCTTAATTTCCTTAAATCTCGAAGAATCAAATCTTATAGATTTCCAAGATTTTATTTTAAATCCCTTGAATTCCGGAATTCAACCAAGACAACGTCAAAAGCTAAGACGCACCTTATTTTCTAAATTCAAACGGAACTATGTCAAAAGTTAATATAAACTTGACTTTCCTCATTTCAATATTTTGTGATAGCTTCACTCGTACACTTCACGTGATCGAATCGTTTTATCTATATTAATCAATAATGATAAAACTCTATTTATCAGCTCATATTCATAATAAAAATATTTTTATTATTAGCCATGACGACATTACTCAAATTTCAGGACGAAATTTCCTTAACGGGTAGGTACTGTGACGACCCGGAAATTTCCGACCAAATTTAAACCTGATCTTTATATGATTTCGACACGATAAGCAAAATCTGTAATGATGAGTCTTCAAATTTTTTTTTGAATTTGTTTTATGAAACCATATGACCTTTAACTATTCCCGACGATTCATGAACAATTGTTGTAAATAAATATTTGAAATATAATTTGAAATAAAATACTATTTAAGTATTATAAATAAACAGGTAAAATAATATAATATAAGATATAATTAAGTTACTATTAAAAATGAACCTATATATATATATATATATATGTATATATACATATGATTTCTATTCATAGTTATTGTTATGTTGTAATGTATAAGAATCAAATATTCAATGAATGTTATCACAAAGTGAATGATATAATTATTAAACCTTACATAATTAATAAACGGTAATATTAATATATTAAATGTGATTACAATTTAAAAATATAGTTGTTATACTAATAGTACTATTATGATTTTAATTATAATTATGATTATTATTATTATTATTATCTTTATCATCAAAAATTATTATTAAACTTATTATTTTTATTAGAATCATCATTTTTGTTATTAATAATAATACCACATTAATATCATTAGATTCTTTATTAATAATTATTATTAATATTATTATTATTATTAAAAGTATTATTATTATTAATATATTTATATTTATTAATTATGAATACTAATGATATATGTATATATATAGAAATCCGATAAAGAATCCAATTTACTTTCATGTCACTATCTGCCTTTCAACTGATTGAGATTAGATCGAATCCAAATTCAGATACAAAACCAAATTCAGTTCCTATCCCTTTCTCCTTTTCATTTTTTTTCTTTCTTTTCTTTTCATTGATTAGAATACTGTCATCCGTGATTGCACAAAGAAGAATAAACTTGAAAATAGAGTGCAGACAACAAACAATCCAACACCAGAGACACCCCACCACCTACTTTCTATTTTTGGTTTCATACGAATTTGTTATCAGTTCCTTTCAAAGAATAAGATAATAGTAAATACTATGTTTGAATTTAGCATCAACTTTATATATGTGTTATGATACTTCATCATCATCTTTCACCCGCTATACTCACAAACACTAGACACTCTACTACCATCCTCATCAAGAATCGTCACCACTTCACCATCAATTCACGATCACTTGGACTCAAACCCGAACACAAACACGAACATAATAACCATCATCTTCTTCATCAAACTCTTGAACCATCAACCACTTTCCTCTCTCTCTCTCTCTCCTCTCTCTCTCTCTCCCTCTTTTCTATTATCTTGATTGAACTCATATTAACCATCACCACCATATCGACACCCATCACCCACTCTACACCACCGTCGACCAGAACCTTGAGAAAACACCATCAAACAATCACCATCGCCACTATTATACTCCTGTTTCTATTCAGTCCGTAACAAACCGCCTTCAAACATCATTAACCATCTACTACCCAAATAATCACCATGGTTAGTGCTACTATTATTTTCGATTCTTATTCCTGCTTCCTTCTTGATCTAGTCGAGTTCCATACACGCCTTTTATACCTTCTGTCGAACATTTAAATTAAAGGAAAAGGCACAATTTAAAAAGTTTAGCCAACTTGATTATAGTAATATCAATATATGGCGTTTAATAATTCTCAAGTGGGACAAATAGGAAGCTTATGGCCGACAGATTTAATCAAAATGTTACCTACTCACAACTACTCTTGTTGCTAGTTGGTGGATCTCATTAAACAAGTATATCAACTATTAAAGTAGGCTGCTATTTCCTTTCGGTTGTGATAAAGAAGAAGAAGTGGACAGCTTCATTATTGTTGTGGTTCCCTTTTTCTTTCGGTTACAATTCCACCAACAGAATAACACAATGATTGATATTAAAATGGTTTAACTTATTGATATTGGGCTGCTATCCGAATTTTTTTGCTGACTCCATAATCAAACGGGATTTTGTCTAAATGGGTTGACATCAGGCTTCACACTTAATCAGTTGTTAGGCCATATTAAACTATTTGTTTTCTTCTTGCTATCAAATGAATGCTGCACTATTTGTGTTGATTTTTTTTTGTGTCAATCGTGTTGCAACCATCAAACAGCAATAGTTGTTGTGATGTATATAACGATGATGATGATGAGATGTATGATGGCAACGATGATGATGTATGGATGATGATGATGATGATGATTTAAAAGAACGAGGATGATTGAAGAAAAAGGAAACAGAAACTAAAGGGGGTTAAAATAAATTAGGTGTTACTTAAACCAGAAAAACACAAGCAGAGCATTGGTTAGAGTAAGGGTGTTTAAATGAGAGGTCATGGGTTCAATCGTGGGCTATGGCATTTCTTTTTAGGAAGCTTGTTTTCTAAAGGTAGTATTATTATTACAATTATTATTATTAACTTTATTGATATTATTGTTGTTATCATTAATGATAAAAAGATCATTATTAGTATTATTATTATTATTATTATTATTATTATTATTATTATTATTATTATCATCATTATTATCATTATTATTATCATTATCATTATTATTATCACTATTATTGATATTATTATAAATAAATATTATTTTACAAAATACATTACAAATATATTAATATTACATATTACTAGATTTTTATTATTAAAATGACATTTAGTAAACTATATATATAAAATATATTGATTAATATAAATATATATATTCTTATCACATATAAACCTTGAAACAAATTTTTAATATTAATATATTATGATAAATGATAATTATATTATTAAATTACTCTAATAAGTATTTACTATATTAATAAATGTATTATATAAATAAATATTAACTACTTAAAGTATATAGGATAAATATAACTTATTTAGTAATACGATATGTAAATTATTAATATATAAACTTGATAGTTATTATTATATGTATTAATATATATATATATAACTGATATAGGTTCGTGAATCCGAGGCCAACCTTGCATTTGTTCAATGCCGTCATACGTATTTTTACTACGAAATACAGTATTGTGAGTTCATTTGATTCCCTTTTACTCTTTACATTTTTGGGACTGAGAATACAGGCGCTGTTTTTACAACTGCTTTATTAAATACTTTTGAAATATATTTTGAACTGCGAATACATGAAATGCTTTTATAAATGTTTGACGAGATAGACACAAGCAAAACATTCCTCGAATGAATTATGTGGACATGATAATTGCCACCGTTGAATTATGTGGACATGATAATTGTCACCGTTGAATTATGTGGACATGATAATTGCCACCGTTGAATTATGTGGACATGATAATTGCCACCATTGAATTATGTGGACATGATAATTGCCACCAATTGATGTGAATGTTATGTATCGAGAGAATGATTATTTTTTTTATACACAGGTTATGTGTATTAGTTTTTGTGCACGAGATATGTGTACGGTTACTAAGATTTATGAAAAATGGATTGCGTACACGAGAAAGGTGTACTGTATTTAAAAGATATCGCATGTACATTACATGTGGGTATAGGATTCGGGCCCATTTGTACCATGCAGCATTTAAATCTTGTGGTCTATCAAAATGATGAATTTTATTGTTTTATGATAAACCTATGAACTCACCAACTTTTTGGTTGACACTTGAAAGCATGTTTATTCTCAGGTATGAAAGAAATCTTCCGCTGTGCATTTGCTCATTTTAAAGACATTATTTGGAGTCGATCATCGCAATGGGACCAGATGTTGGTGACTTTGTCCAGATGGATTAGGATGGGATATGACAACTTGGAAATTTTCTGTTTGTTTGACGCTTCCCTGATAGCGGCGGCGTCACGCCTTTCCTCCAACAAGTCCAAATTTTCTTTCAAGCTAATGACGTTGGAATCATCGTTGAATTGCATTACATGTTAGGTTGGGACAGCAATTTCAGCGGGTATCACCGCCTCGGTACCATAGACAAGGCTGAATGGCGTTTCTCGATTGCTTCCTTTTGGCGTGGTTAGGAACGCCCATAATACTTATGGAAGCTCATCTGCCCAACCTTTCTTGTCTGTGTCTAACCTTGCCCTTATCCCGGAAATGATATCCGTGTTGGTGACTTCGACTTGAACATTTGCCTGCGGATGGGCAACAGAACTGAAAGTCTGTTTGATATTCAACCCGTCACACCATGAACGAAACGGATCGTGAGCAAACTATTTGCCGTTATCACTTACAATTTCGTGTGGTATTCTGAAACGGCACACGATTTCCTCCCAAATAAAATTCACAATCTGTTTACCCGTTATGCTCTTTAAAGGTTTGGCTTCAACCCACTTGGTGAAAAAGTCAATTGCAACGACCAAGTGTTTTCCATCCGGGAAGGGGCCTACCAAATCAATTGCCCATTTGTAAAAGGGCCAAGCATACGTCACTGGAATTAGTTCATGCGTCGGCATGTGAATTTGCGGGGCGTGACGTTGGCATAAAGCACAAGCTTTGATGATCTCTTTCATGTCACGGTACATGAACGGCCAAAAATACCCTAGTCGCATTATCTTCCCCACAACGGTCCTAAATCCTGCATACATGCCACAACTCACTTCATGCACATCCTTTACGATTGTTTCTGCCTCGCTTGGGCCAACACACCTTAAAAGCGGTGCCTTGAAGGATTTCTTGAACAGATGGGACTCATCTATGTCTCGACCTCTTCTATAGGGGCTGCCTCCTATGATTATTTTGCAAGAAAATTTGGACATGTGTACGTTGTGTTTTAAACAGATTATGCGTATAGCGTGTTTGTTATCGAAGCGAGTCGATACCTGTACCAAGTTAGTGGATTTTTAACTAAGGACCTCCACCCAAACGTCCTTGGCGAAGTAGCTGAACACGCTTGATGCGAGTTTGCTAAGTACGTCGGCCTTTTTGTTCAAGGATTCCGGCACTTGCGTTATTGAGAAATGCTCGAATTTGTTGGCCATTTCTTCTGCCAATGCCAAATAGTTTTACATAGCCGAATCTCTAGCTTCAAACATCCCATTCATTTGATTCGCCACGAGTTGGGAATCAACCGACGCCTTTAGGTATTTAATTCCCATCTTTTCAGCAATTCTCAAACCAGACAGCAATGTCTCATATTCCGCTTCATACTTGGAGGCGGGGAACTCAAAGTGCAACACGTAGGTATGTTCCTCTCCGTCAGGGCCAATTAAAATTAGACCTGCACCCGCTCCGTCAGAACTCGATGCTCCGTTAGCGAATAGTTCCCACGTGACGATATTTGGTACTTCTTCGACGACCGGCTCTGGTGGCGCGGCGCATATGAATTCAACCATAAAATCTGCCATAATCTGGCCTTTGACAGCGGTACGGGGGCGTAATGGATTTCATGTTCGCCCAGTTCGATTGCCCACTTGGCTAGCCTGCCAGAAACCTCCGGTTTGCTCAATACCTGCATGAAAAAACTTGTTAGAATAAATTTCCTCCAAGGTACTCCGGTCCCAATCGCCGTACCGTACCTGCTTAATAGGAGAATCAGTTAGCACCAGCATCGGATGCGCTTGAAAGTACCGTCTCAACCGTCTTGCAGTGTGGACCAACGCGAAAATAAGCTTCTCAATCGGTTTGTAGTTGACTTCGCCATGTTGTAGCACTTTGCCCACAAAATAAACTGGCATATGTGTGCCACCACGTTCCGCGATGAGCACCGAGCTAACAGCCTCAGCTCCTGCCGCCAAGTAAATTGTCAAAGCTTCGCCTGAGAACTCTGAACATGTTAGCGTCACAATATTTATAAATTCGTAAAAAATTATTACAGAACAGTTACTTTACCCGATACTGGTGCCGTCAACGTCGGCAACGTCCTTATCAAATCCTTCATTTCCTGGAAAGCATGATCCACTTCAGGAGTCCAATCAAAGTTCCGTCCCACGTTGTCTTTCAACACTTTGAAAAATGGAAGTGACCGTTCTGCCGCCTTTGACAGGAATCTGGACAACGCTGCCAACTTTCCATTCAGACTTTGCACCTCCTTTCTCGTTCTTGGTGCTTCCATTTCATCAATAGCTTGAATTTTCTTAGGATTTGCCCGTATACCACGCGTAGTGACAACGTGCCCCAAGAACTTTCCCTCCTCGAATCCAAAACTACATTTCTCCAGATTCAGCTTCATGTTGATTTTTCGTAGAGAGTCGAACGTTAAGGTCCATTTCGGCGTGACTTTTGATTACTATGTCATCAACGTATGCTTCCACGTTTCGACCGATCTTTTCTTTGAACGCAGCGTCGATGACCCGTTGGTACGTTGCGTCGGCGTTTTTCAAACCAAAGGGCATATTTTTGTAACAGAAAATGCCATGATCTGTGTGGAACGCGGTTTTGTCTTCGTCGCATTCCGCCATCTGGATCTGGTGATAGCCTTTGTAAGCATCAAGGAAACATTTGAAACGAAAGCCCGCCAACGACTCTACCTTCCAGTCTATCTCTGGTAACGGATAATTGTCTTTGGGACAAGCCTTATTGATGTCTTTGAAATCAACACACATCTGCCACGAGCCATTCGCTTTTTTGACCAGTACCGGATTAGCAACCCATGTTTGGTACTTAACCTCTCGTAGTATGTCTACTTGTACTAACTTTTCCACTTCATTCCTTAGGAAGGCGCTACGTTTCGGAGCCATGCCCCGTTTATTTTGTCTTACTGGAGTCATACTCGGGTTGGCGTTTAAACGATGTTCTGCGACGGTACGAGGTACTCCCGTCATATCTGACTCTTGCCATGCTAACACGTCAGCGTTGTTTGCTAAGAGTTCACATAACGCACTTTTTGTCGCATCGAATAGTGTTTACCCAATCTGTATTGCCTTCTTGGGGAAGGAATGGTTGATGATAACGCTTCCCCCTTGCTCATTCGGTGCCGTCTGATGTAGCGGCTGTTCGACCTGACCCACAATCGGGACCCGATCAGAGAGAACAGTTGCAATGCCTAACGGGGTTAGGAATTTCATCATGCCATGCATAGTTGATACTATCGCGCCGAATTCGCACAATGCTTTCCGTCCCATGATAATGTTATACTTCGCCTGGCTTCTGACAACCATGAAATTTAAAGCTACCGTTCATCGTTTCACCTTTTCCTCTAACGTAACGTCAATACTTACTCAACCCAGAGGCTAAGTTGTTTCACCTGTGAATCCGGCGACGGGATGAAGTGGTGGTTTTAATTTATCCTGCACATCTTGTGGTAGCTGTAAGAAGCAATGTTCGTATAAGACGTCAACGGCACCTCCCGTATCTACATAAATTCTGGAGACCTTGTACCGTCCTACCATTACGATTATCGTCACGGGCAAGTCAGTAGGGCAAACTCTCTAAAAAGCAGGAAATGTGATAGGGGCACATTCCCATTCTTCCAAAACTTCCGCCTTACGAACGTGACCCGCGTGCCACATTTGTACCATGTGGATGTGCTTTTCTAGAGCTTTTTCTTTTCCCCGTTGCCAGGCAAATTTCTTCGTCCCGGGGACTTTGACACGCGACGGTTTTAGATGGTCAAGTTCCTACAGTTTCAGCCGTTCAACTATCACCTTCTTTAGTTTCCTGCAGTCGTCCACGTCGTGACCTTTATCTTCGTGAAAAATGCACCATTTACTTTCATCTACAGCGAAACGTGGCTGCATCGGCTTTGGTGGTGGGAAATCTTTACTTATCTCTTCCGTTGCCACAATTTCTTTAGGCGTTTTTGACAATGACTTCACCAAACTTTCCTCTTCTGGTGACAACCTCTTCGCAACGTACCGTTCATACGGACGGTAGCTGTTACGATGGTCAGACTTACGACTGGAGCATCCGTAGCCCTTGCTTCCACTGCTGCCTCTTCCTTTATACTTATTACCTGTATGGCCTTTGCCGTTACCCTTGTCTTCTTTATTGTTCCTGTCCGTTGTGCCGTGATCCCCAACGGCAGCGTCAGTGAACTCCTCGGAATGTACGTAATCCTTTACCATTTTTACCGCTTCGATGTATGTTTTCGGCAGCTTATGCCGCATCGCTTTAACCAGCGACAAATGACGAGTTTGACAGATTCCCATGATGTACGCGGAGATTTTTTGCGATTCGGGCAAATCAGGGATCTTTTGGCACTCCGCTGTGAAGCGGGATGTAAAATTCATTAAGGATTCACGCAGCCTCATCTTGATGCTATGTGCATCCAAGTGGGTCAGTTCGTTGCGCTTAAAGTTCTGAAAACGCTGCACAAACTTAGTTCTGAGGTCCGTGAAGCTGGTTATGCTTAAAGTAGGTAACTTGGTGAACCATTCCCTCGCGACTGCTTGGAGCTATCCCGGGAACATGTGGCACGCTGTGGGGTTATCTCAGTGCTGCGTCTTGACAGCATGTTCAAATTGTTGCAGGAAATCTTCCAGATCCGTGCTGCCGTCATACATCCCTAGCGTGAGGGGAGTAGTGAGGACCACAGGAAACGGATGGGTGGCTATCTCCCGAGTAAACTTCTCTGACGTTGCCGAAACCTCAAACGTCCATTTAACGTTGTCTCCCATCATAGCGTACCAGTTATTCAACATGTTGTCCGCTATGCCGGGCTGCTCAACCTGAGCGTTCATGGACTCTGGCGCGGCCAGAATCAAGTTCTCAATCAGGTCCTTTTGCGCCTCCTCTCGAGTTTTTCTAGAACTCTTGCCAGTGTCAGTCATTGAGCGCGTTGCGCCCCGGGTTGGGGCTTTTGACATGACTGCAGGCTTCTCGCCCCCTTTAGTTATGAGCGAAGGCTAGACAAAACCTCCCTTGGCCAGGAAGCGTATGGCTTCTTCGCCGTTGATGGGATTGAGTTGACTAATGTGGCCCTCTTGGGTTTTTGTCTCCTCCGTGTCTCGTTGGTCAGACTCATCCCCATCAGCGTCAAACTGCAATCTGATGCCTTTGATAGTTTCGTTAGGGTTTTCATGAGTGTTATCGTCGTTAGGCTTGAAAGGGTCGTACGGTTCTTTGCCAGAATTGACAGTTGGTGATGGATTGGAAACGCCTGCCATCTTGTGCTAAGATGTTGATCAAACGGTCCCACGGATGGCGCCAAATGATCAAGCCAAAGTTGACCCGAGTGCAATTAATCGAAATGACTAACCTTCGAAAGGGTTTCCTCCGGTTAACGTGATGAGTATGAGGGGTGTTGTGGTGGTTGACTTTTGCCGAGCCTCCAAGGTGAGCTTAGAAGAGTGATCAGCGGTGGTAAGTGCAATTGTTGATCGTCCTCTAAATGTGTGATTATGAGTAGTATTTATAGGCATATAATGACGGTTACCAAGGATAACCACCATTAACCCACTAACCCACGATTACCACTCCTGGAATCCTCTAATCATGCCCACTACCTACTCCACGTTCTCCTAATTTGTCGGACGGGCAAGCATCCGAGCAGACCAAGTCAAATGATTACCGGTACGCTACGGGTGGCGTAGCGCAGAGACAATCGTGGCTTGAGGTTAAAAGTTGACTTAACAGTAATCTAGCCAGGAGCTGAAGTCACGTGTCCAGCTAGGAGATACGCCATGCGTCGCGCGTGACGGTGATGGCGGGACGTGCGTCATTAGATACATATATTAGTTTATTTTTTACCTATATAACAGTTGTTCGATGCATTTAAAAGAATTGGACCCTCACTATCATTTCTTTTGGGCGGGTTCGGGCTCGGGTTCCAAAATTTCGTGGGTCAAATGGGAAATACTTTAAATTCTTTCGGAAAAGAGGGGTTAAATATTGGATTTTTAAAAAGTAAAAATCTTACCCTATTGGGGAAATGGTGGTGGAGGTTTAAAACCGAAACCAACTCCCTTTGGGTGAAAATTATTCAGAGTATTTATGGTTCGTGTGACGGCTTGATGATGGAGAGTGACCAAACTCACTCTTTATCCTCAAGTGTTTGGCGAAATATAATTGTTGCAGGTACTGTTATTGACGAATTGCAAGTCCCTTTCAATTATTCTTTTATCAAGACGATTGGAGACGGTGGCGAAACATTATTTTGGAAGGAGCACTGGATCGGGATCGATAAACTGTGTATTATTTTTCCAAGATTGTTTCAGCTCGAGACCAACAAACACTACTACATTCCGGCTCATTTAGAGCCCGTCATTTAGACGTGTTCACTATATAACACGTCTAATTAAGATTTCTACCTAAAAAACACAGAACACGTCTAATTAAGATTCGCAACACGTCTAATTGGTTATCTTCAACACGTCTAAATAAGTTTAACACCTCTAATTGGTAACCACGTCTAATTACTTTTACCGGGAACACCTCTAATTGACAACACGTTTAAAAAGTATTCCAACTAACACGTCTAATTATCAACACGTCTAATTATGTCTACCAGGAACACGTCTATTTGAAACAACAACACGTTTAATTGACAACAAGTCTAATTAGATTTGCCGGGAACACGTCTAAATGCTTAACACGTCTAATAAGTTTCAAAACACACGTCTAATTAGTTTGTAACTAACGCCTTTAACTGTGACACGTCTAAATAAGTTAACGTGATATATATGTTAACGATCTCCGTTTAATCAACCTAACCCTTAAAGTTCTGTTAATTAGTCTACCTAAATTATCAAACACGTCTAATTAAACAAACAATGTAACGGGTTATTTAGGGTTCCATATTGAACGGGTTAATAAACAAGCACGTCTAATTAATAGGAAGTTAGTTAGTTACATAAGAGTTAGGAAATAATTTGATAACTAGAAATGGATTTTGATAAGTATATATAATATAATTATAATATTATATAATTTTATATACCTTAAATAAATAAGATTATATTGAAGTTATAAATAATATAAAATATAAAAAATCTTTTCATAAATATAAAAACACACGTTTTTTAGTTTTTTGTTCGGCTTGCTCTTGTTTGCTTGTTTAGCTTCGTCGCAGGATTCAAAGATAATGGAGACTTCAAAATCATCAGAGGTAATTGAATATTGCTTTTACTTTATACATTTGGGCGTTTGTTCTGAAAGTTTGTACAAATATATCACATGATTCACACATGTTTTGATCAGGCTTATAAATCATGTTTATAACACATGTTTCATTGGATCTATAGCACTAGAATTTGACTATATAACACACCATGATTCACACGATTACCCAACACGATTGTAGACATGTAGTGCAGACCTGGAGCAGAACTGGACAAACAAACGACACACAACCATCTAACTGTTTTAACACGCCAGATTACACAACACGATTCTAAACATCATACAACACTATATTAACAACATATAAACTTTATTAACATCATATAAACACACTATATGTAACCTATAACATATAAACCCTTATTATGCAATGAAAGAAAGTTATACTATATAGTAACAATAGGCAAACACAACCTGATAGTAGTAGCAGAACCAACCGGGTCAGCTTAAACAAAACCTGGATAACAACTCAACGCTATGTTTGGTGAAGTAATAACAACTCAAAACCTGAATAACAAAACCTGGATAACCTGATTATTTACCTGCTGCACAATATGGCCCCAAACATATAAACCTATTATAATATATATATATATATATATATATATATATATATATATATGCCTAATTCAGAAACCAATTTAGAAAAAAACCCATGAGGTAGTATACATGTCATATCAGACCCAATAACCAATATGATAAGCAATGTTGACCTTATAACCACCTTCAGTGGCAATCATAACCCAAAGTACAATCTTTACCCTAATCATAACCCTAAGTATAGTTGCATTGGCAAATTACCATAAACAAAGACAGTTATATTAGCAGATCAAAACTTCATACAAAAGGAGCATCACAAATATTCATTAGCTCCAATATAAAGTAGAATCACAAATTATAATTTTATTGGATTGTTCTCACTCATACCTGTGCCATCTTTGACGAAAACATTTTTTGAAAGCTTCTGTAATAAGATTCTTTCAGACTTCCTTGTTCTTGGTGGAGGACTGGGTTTCATTCTGAAATTTGTTAGCTCTACATCAATATGTATAATCAGTGGATCTTGCTCTGTATTAACTTCTTCCATCAACATTTCTTCATCAATATCGTCAGAAAACTCTGCAACTTTTTCTGCTTCATTAACCTTTTTAGACACTCCATCTTTTATTTCTTGAACTATAAAATCTTCTTCTTTATCCACATTTTCTTCTTCGTCTTCGTTCATCACCATCTGGACATCATCATATAAAACATACTCTGCATCTTCTTCAATCACTGCATCTTCTTCAATCACTGCATCTTCTTTTTCATTGATGTTGTCATGAACATTTAAATTTTCATCAGGCATTTATTTTTCAACATCCTGTTCATTAACAAACATGAATAACTAAATGTGGTAAGTAATTTAAAAGTCTAGAAAAAAACAACATTTAGTTAAATCAGTTACCTTTATGTGTTTCGATTGTTTCACTATTTTTTTGGTGAATTTCTGATGTTCAACATCCTCATCATCATCAACATCCTTTTCATTTTCACCTTCCCCTTCATCAGCACCTTCCACTAAATTATCAACTTCCCATTCATCAGCACATTCCACTTCATCTTCATCATCAGCCCTCTCATCAACATCTTTTTCATCTTCATCATTCTCTTCATCATCAACATCTTCTTCATCATTATCATCATTATCTTCATCATCAACATCCTCACCATCATCACTCTTTTCATTTTCCTGAGCCCATTCATCAGCACCTTCCACTTCATTATCACCTTCATTTTCATTATCAGCCTTCTCATCAACATCCTTTTCATCTTCATCATTCTCTTCATCATCAACATCTTCTTCATCATCATCATCATTCTCTTCATCCTCTTCATCATTAAGCTTTTCCTTTTCCTGAGACTTCTCATTAGCACCTTCCACTCCATTATCACCATCATCTTCATCATCAGACTTCTCTTCATCATCAACATCATATTCATGATTAGAATTCTCATCAACATCCTCTTCATCATCTTCTTTCTCTTCATCATCTACATCTTCTTCTTCATCATCATTCTCTTCTTCATCATCATTATCTTCATCAACAACATTCTCTTCATCATCATGCTTTTGGTTTTCCTGAGAGTTCTGATTAGCAAACATGAAATATAAAATGTAGTAAGTAAGCATTTAAATATTGTAAGAAACATAACATCAGTTAAATCAGTTACCCTCATTCCTTTATCGTCTGATTTTTGTTTCTTTGTGATTTTGTTGTATCCTATTGTGCTACTTATACCCCTTTTTCGACCACCGTGTTCCTTCCCCACATGAGTTAACAAGGCATTCCCGCCTTCTTTATCTGTCCTAACCTGGAAAAAAAGACACAAGTAATCAATTATAGAAAAATTATAAGTTGGTTAGTCTAAAAATTCAAATATAAATATATTACAATTTTCTCTATAAGCGGCGCAAATGTTTCTACTGCCGTCTTCCCTTTGTCATCCGGCTTCATCCTGCCCAGCACGTAATACCTCGCTGCAGGATCTTTGATATTGTGGTATGGTGTACGTTTATGAGGATCATTTGCTTCTGTATCCCATTGTGCTTTTTTCCCACGATATCCCGAATGACTAACTCGAGCATACTTTTCTTTTTCTTTTTGTAAAGCATTTTTCTGCCTTTTTCTCTTAGTTCCTACACAGTTTTAATGCGATTAAATGCCTTTTTCAAAGCGTTATAATATCACAATGTACCTCCAAACCTGATACAAATCAGGTTGAATAGCACTTACTCGTCTAGCAGGCGTATCTTCGAGTTTACAAAATTTTTCCCATTTTTCTGGAGTTATGAAATTGTAATCTTTTACTTCCACATAAGGAAGCTTGCCTTCATCCATATATGTTCTTAACTTGTGCTTGAATCTCGTAAACGCTGTGTTGCATTTTTGCAGTGTTGTTTTTCGTGCAAAATCGTCTTCAATATTATGAAGTTCCTGTATAACGTAATCTAATGTAAGTGTTGAATGTTGTAACATATATAAATAAAAAGTAATTAAACAAAATCTTAGATTTAATACCTTTATTTTGTTCCATAAAGTTTGTTTTTGATCAGGAGACACATGCTTCCAATCCTTTACAAGGAAATCACAAGTGCTCCTAGTTAAGACGCTAATGTTGCTCGAAAAAATAGCTTGGGTTTTTCCAATAGCTTGGCCAAACTCATCAAATTCAATCTTCAACTTAACAACCGCTGACTTCTTTTTCAGTTTATTTACACTTCTTTTTTTATTTTTTTGTTGCATCTGTACACAAAATGCAATAGAAAAGATACACATCAAATGCAATAGTAAAGATACACATCTAAGCACCTGCATATACAAATTAAGATAATAGTACAACAAACACAGGCTTATACACAGACTTATACACCTTAATATCATTTCAAACACATGCAGTCTTATTATTGTGTTATGAATAACACAGCAAACATATCACACATACACAAAATGCAATAACAAGGAAATTGACCGAACTCATAACCAAACCCATTTCAAATACTAAATGCGAGACAATAATATTCACGTTTTTTTCTGAACCAAAAAAAGTAATAAATTTAGATTATCAAATATACAAAATTAATTATTAATTATAATTACTGATAGGAATTAACCTTTGAAATACACTCTTTTTCTCTTGTGATAAGTTGCTTCGTGTAAGGCATGGTAGCAAAGTAGAATCGTGCTGAGACCGAATCTATAATAGAACAGAAATCGAATAGGGTATCAAACAATTAGGGTTTACAGATTCAAGTGATTTGAGTTACTTCGCGGTTTTTTTAAGAACACAGACAGATAAAAACTCAATTGAGGTAACAAAAGAGAAATGATAATGAGGTAATGGGATTATGATCGATAAAAACTCAATTGATTTTGATTTGGGGTTTTTTTTAACATTAGACGATACGTGATATTTTTATAGAAAATAAATGTAAATCAGTCAGGTTAACACAATTGCTTAGATGGTTAGGATGTTGCTTGGTAGAGAGGAGGTCGTGGGTTCTAGTCCCTTTTCCAACTTTTTACATTCTTAATTATTAATAATGTATTAACTTTTTCAATGTTGCTTGTAGATGGATCGGAATACTTGGATGCACGAGATAGGTCGCGCTACCTCTGATTTTATGGATAGTGTAGATGAATTTATTACAGTTGCCGAGACTGATCAACTAGAAAAAGGAAACACCGCAATTAGTTGTCCTTGTAAGAAATGCAAAAATGCACGGTGGTATGCTGATTCAACCGATATAAAAAGTCATCTAATTGCACACGGATTTATGAGAGGGTACACATGTTGGTCTTTTCATGGTGAGTCATTAGCTGACCTTAACCCGTCTGTTTCGGATAACGATACCGATAATGAAGACGATTCATACAATAGTGACAATAATGTTAATTTTGATGACATGTTTGACGATTTGGATATGGAGGATAATGTTGCTGATAAGTATCATGACAGATTACCACAACTATTTGTTGACGCTGAAAAACCTTTATATACCGGTTGTATGAATTTTTCAAAACTTTCGGCCGTGATACAACTGGTTAATTTAAAATCAAACAATGGTTGGAGCGACACAAGTTTCACTAGCCTGTTAGAGTTGTTGAACAAAATGCTACCAGAAGGTAATGAGTTTCTGGTTTCAACATACCAAGCAAAGAAATTAATGTGCCCAATGGGATTGGAAATACAGAGAATACATGCTTGTCCAAATGATTTATGTTATACAGGAATGAAGACAAATACCTTCATCAATGTAAGGTATGTGGTACATCTAGGTATAAATGTGGAAAACCGACTGATAATGTTGATAGTGATGTGTCGAAAAATGGACCTCCTGCAAAATTATTGTGGTACTTGCCTATCATACCAAGATTAAAGAGATTATTTGCGAATGAGAAAGATGCAAAATTATTACGTTGGCATGCTGAAGATCGTAAAAATGATGGTAAAATGCGACATGTGGCCGATTCTCTTCAATGGAAAAATTTTGATAAAGATTTTGAAGAATTTGGGGATGAGATACGTAATATAAGGTTCGGACTCAGTTCAGATGGAATTAATCCGTTCGGAGATTTGAGTAGCCGTCACAGCACGTGGCCTGTTCTTCTATGCATTTATAACCTACCGCCTTGGCTATGTATGAAAAGAAAATACATAATGATGTCTCTTTTGATTCAAGGCCCAAAGCAACCTGGAAACGACATTGATGTTTATTTGCAACCATTAGTTGATGAAATGATGGAATTATGGAGTACCGGCATACACGTTTATGATGCATACAAGAAAGAATACTTCAAACTACGGGCAATGCTTTTTTTGCACCATTAATGATTTTTCTGCTTATTGTAATTTGTCTGGATATAGTACGAAGGGGAAAAAGGCATGTCCTATTTGTGAGGAAAATACTCAATCGATATGGCTCACAAATTGTAAGAAACCGGCATTTATGGGGCATCGGAGAGAGCTTGCTGAGAATCACCCGTATCGTAAAAAGGAGGATTTATTTGATGGTACTATAGAGGATAGAAAACTACCAGCACCGTTGGATGGAGAAACTACACTCTCCAAAGTTGCTAATATAAAAGTTGTGTTAGGAAAGAAAGGTTTTGGTCCTCCAAAAGGTATTTGGAAGAAAAAGTCTATTTTTTGGAAATTACCCTACTGGAAGCATTTACGAGTCTGACATTGTATTGATGTTATGCATATTGAAAAAAATGTGTGTGAAAGTTTGATAGGGTTACTGTTGAACATTCCTGGAAAAACAAAAGATGGAATTAAAGTTAGAAGGGACATGGAATTAATGAATATCATACCAGAGCTACAACCTAAAGATATTGATGGAAGGTCCACCAAGTTTCTTCCTCCGGCCTGTTATACTATGTCGAAGGTCGAGAAAACTAAATTTTGTCAATGTTTACATGGTATTAAGGTTCCATCAGGATACTCTGCTAACATTAGGAAGTTGGTTTCGATGAAAGATTTGAAGTTACTTGGTATGAAGTCACATGATTGTCATGTACTAATGACCCAGATGATTCTTATCGCAATTCGTGGAATTCTTCCCAACCGTATTCGACACACAATAACAAAACTATGCTTATTTTTCAACATGATTCATTCAAAGGTGATTGATCCTGATGTGCTGGATGAATATCAAAGAGATATCATACTTACTCTTTGCGAACTCGAGATGTACTTTCCACCTTCTTTCTTTGATGTCATGGTTCATTTGGTATCTCATATTGTAGGAGAAATAAAGGCATGTGGTCCAGTTTTCTTACGGTATATGTATCCATTTGAAAGATGTATGGGTATCTTGAAAGGTTATGTAAGGAACCTTAATCGACCAAAAGGCAGTATCGTTGAAGGATATGCATCCGAAGAAGTGATTGAATTCTGCACAAACTATATGGATGGGTTTAAAAGTGTCGGGATTCCACAAAGTCGTCATGAAGGAAGACTAGTAGGTCAAGGGACACTTGGGTGCAAGACGGCTATTCAAATGTTGCCGATTATCAAGAGGCTCATTTTAATGTCTTACAACACACTACATCTATTGATCCGTTCATTACACATGGCGTTCTTGAGACAACAAAACCTTAAAAAGAGTGCGAAGTGGTTGGCAAATCAACATAAAATAACTTTTTCGTAATGGTTGAAAGACAAAGTTAGGAGGACACTTCCAAATATTGATAAAACGGTCGAAGCTTTGGGATTCGCCCCTAAACATGTGTTCCAATATCAAGGATATGACATAAATGGGTATACCTTTTACACTAAAACTCAAGACAAGAAGAGTAAAACGCAAAATAGCGGTGTCACGGTGATAGCCTCGTCGACGGAATTCACCATGGTCAATCGTGAAGAAAGATCAAGGATCGCTAAAAAATCTTATTATGGTGTCATTCAAGAAATATGGGAATTAGATTATGGTGATTCGTACACTATACCCTTGTTTAAGTGTAAGTGGGTTGATAATGACCTCGGTGTTCAAGTTGATGAAGATGGTTTTACAACTGTTAATCTTTCCACCAATGGATATAAAGAAGAACCATTCATTCTAGAAAAACTAGTTACTCAAGTATTCTTTATCGAAGACCCAAAGGATCCTAGATGGCATGTGGTTCAGTATGGAAAATGACGGATTGTTGGTGTCGAGAACATTGTTGATGAGGATGAGTACGACCAATTTGACGAGTTACCGCCATTTTCAGTCGGTGTTCAACCTATGAATGAAGTTGTTGTTAGAAATAATACAATCTACTTTAGAGAAGACCATCAGGAAGGAAACGAGGTTGCAGACACATAAAAATTGTTAAAACCTATGATTGATTACCTTTTTTTTTGTACACACACGAGTATATTTTTTAATGACTTATGCAACATGTCTTTTATGTCTTTTTTTTTTTTTTTTACCATGAAAAATTTACTTTATGTTATTACCTTTTAAATTAATAATACCAATCTATACAATACATATACAAATAATTCTAAAAAAAAAAAAACACACACACACACACACACACACACAGATATATATATATATATATATATATATATATATATATATATATATATATATATATATATATATATATATATATATATGCACATTTTTCAATATTAATACCGGGAACAAACCGCGATCACCAGACCATCCAACCTCTTCGTATACCCTAAACCATCCCACTTCATCATCAAACCACCGAAAACACCCTACTCCATCATCATAGAAAGGCGATTATTTGACGAACGAAATCGATTTCGTCCTCACGGCTGAAGGATCGTCTCAAATACAGGTATTGATGGTTTTTTTAGTTATCTAATTGTTCTTTACTCGAATATTCTTGCTATTGACGTAATGACCATAAAATCATACTATTATACTTGAATCGAGTTGTGTTATTAGGAAACAATAATCTAAAATTAGGTTATATACATGCACATTTTGTCTTAGATTATTCAGAAAATGGACACAATAGGGTTTAAAAGTGGTTAATAGATGCTGTGGAAAGAGTCTAATATATTTTGTGTTAAAGACGAAGTGCCCTAAATATCAGACTATTATACCTAAATCTAGTTGTGTTAATTTGACCATAATTATTATTGTTACCTACATAACTGATATGTACATATATGTTGATTTTACAGAAGCAGAAATAATCTCTGAAGTTGTCATTTATGGCTACCTACAATCGTCCACCATCGTTCATCCACATAATACGATTAGCAGATAAGCTTGAACTGGTATTGTTTCGTTGCTGTTTTAACCTTAAAATTATATATTTTATACAGCAAAACCATTGTAAGACATATCAGGTTATTATGTTTTGTTACAGGCTTTGCCACATGAATGGTATGTTGACCATTATGATACCATGGTTCCAAGACATTCTGTTATCATCCACACCCTGCTAGGATATAAATCTGAAATTACATTTTCGATGAATGATCGTAGCCGTATGATACTTGGCGATGGCTGGTTGAAGATCTTGAATGATCTTGATATTGGAGAAGGTGATATCCTACTAATGACTGGAATCGACAAAAGAAACTACGAGTTGGCTATTTACTCACCTGACCTGTTTTAAAAGAATTTTTATGATCCATTCACATCTTTCAAAGTATTGACTGGAATTCAGGAAAAAGTGTATGCAAATGCTCCATACAGACATTTCCCTTCATTCATGAAATTCGTCAACAATCCAAATGAACCAGGATTGGTATGTTCATTTTTCGCTCTCGCATATGTAACACACATTTAGTATGTGTACATGATTATTATCTTAACAAATTAGTTTTATATTTCTTTAACAAAAATAGCATTATTTTTGATTGGATGTAGATACTGCCAAAGGAATGGTTAACAACTACTTTCGGAAACTCTGGACCCAAACAACAAATGATTGTTCACTTTCAAAGATGGTACAACAAAAGGGTGGTGGTAATCTCAGTTGAAGACGATGTTGTTTTGTGGGAAGGATGGTCTGAGTTGCTTACAGACCTTAAAGTAGCGTCTGGTGATTGTATGGTATTTTATGCAACTGATTCGGAAAATCTTGAGCTGGTGCTTTATGACCACCGTGGTGTAGAAAAGGGTTGTTTATTGACTTTTCAGCTGATGGACGATGATGTTTCTACTAACTGGGAAAGAGGATCAACTTACCAATCCATTTCTGAAATCATTTACATTGATGACAGTTCAGACAGTGATACCGAAAGTGATACCTCAGAAGATGAACCAATGCCTCAACAACATCAACATCCTAATCATGTTGTGATTATCAAAATACCTTCTGGTAACTTGTTGGTACGCTTCTTATCTATTTAAAGTTTAACATTCATCAACTGATAAATGGTGGTACACTACTTGTCTTATCTTTTTACATATCAACGTTTTATGCTTCATCATTATAGAATAACAATTTGGTTAAACCGTTGGCTAAATATCTATTTTCTTTTTCGTAAGCGTCTTCCAATGGAGTTTATTAGACTCCCAGGACTGAGGAGTGGGTGTTATGTGAGTTGCTTTAATCATGATGGTGATTAATTCCAGTGGCGTTTGAAGCAGGAGACAGGGAAAAAGAAACCAAATCTGGCAGTTACTTACAGTTTTCCAGAGTACCGATCAATCAATGGCCTGATTCCTGGTCAATATTATGAACTAACGTACAATCTGGAGCAACAAAATGATTTAAACAATTGTACTTACTATTGGTGTATAAGTGCTGTACATTCTGGATGTTGTTAGGTTACATATTTTTTGTTGCACTTGTACCATGTATTTAAGTGTGTTTGTTGTAAACTTTTAGATACGGTAATGTTTTCCAATGATGCATGCAGTTTAGTAATATTTACTTCTTGCATTACTTTTGATTACAAATCTGCAACTCAATGCAATTTTAAGCATTTACCAATGATGGAACAATAGACTCATTTAAAACATACATTTCATTAGAAAATCTTCTACATTTACTACATTGAAAAAGCCAAATACATACAATTTACCATGACAAGTGAACCAGCTTTTAAGGTTGTTACTTGTGACGCGCAACTTCAAATATGATCAAACTTGAATTAGACAAAATAGTTTATTGTGCACTACAATGTTCCATTAGTAAACAAGATTAAAGAACCTACACATTGAACAATAATTGTATGCCATTACGGTAGTAATTTACTAAACATCAACATCGACTATTAAATACGAACATAATTTACATATCATAATATAGAATTCTTACATACATTAGTAAATCTAAAACATAAATTGTACTCCGGTGAGGAACTAAAAAAGTTATCAAAACATGTACACGTGCAAATCGTACATAGACTACAACTACTCCACAAATTAGAGTTATTAAAGCTGCACTATCAAAAGACTATTGACCCTAATGAGATTGTTAAAGTGGGTGGCGTCCATCCATGACCATGAAAAAACTCTTGTACCGACGTGAGAACCCAATCATACACCTATCACCCACTTTGTACCCATTCAAAGCCACAAATTACTCCCATCCTTTCGAAACAAAAAGCTTTTTTTTGGTTACATCTGTGGCCTGTTTTATGTCCCACCAATGGAATATCCCTTCCATATCCAAGCATATATAGGTGCAGCCAGCCTCGAGTTCTCGGATGCGGTTAAAGTCCTAAGGTAGTTCCTAAATGACATTGACATATTATTTGTTAATGATTTCATAATTATTTGTCATTGCTATATACACAAATACGTTTAACTGTTTCTCTAAAAAAGTATCTAACTCACCCAAAAAGTTCCCCTTGGTATGTCGAAGAAGATGTATGTGACATCAACGGTGCTCCATATGTTGTACCTTTCAGCTCTATTCAGCTGGTCAAGGGCGAGTGCACGTGTTTGACTAGTAGAGGCATCATTGTTTCCAGCTGTATTTGTGATTCAATTCATTAATATGAAAACAAAGAACAAAATACTCAATTACATCACAGATCAATTGTTAGATTTAAAATGGTTAGATAAAATGTATATGCTGTCATTTTGAAACCTAAGCAAACTATATTGGTATTGTAGCTTGAAAGTTCACAATACATATTGCTTTAACATAAATCAAACCCTAAGTAACCTGTTGGGAATCTGCAGATAATTAGCAAATAATATATACATGTGCAATATCATAAATGAACATTTAGTATGAACCTAAAGGTATAACACAATAAATTTACAGACTCACACCTGCATGAGTGTAATTCCAAAAAAAAAAATTGATATTATATATCCACATAACTGTGAGATAAAATCGATTCAGGTTCAAATAAAAAAGCATAAATACATGTGAAGTGTAGATCTGTTGTTTGATTTTAATGATTTACAATAAACAAATGTGATGATAAACTTTGTTCTAAATTTTTTAGGTTTTTAATTCGGAAAACCCTGTGCTTACAGTTAATAAACAACAAATTTTATTTTAGAAAACACATTAACCTGAGCTCGACATGGCGGGAGATGGTTGTAGTTGATCGCTATTGCAAATACAGAGATGGTGGCAGGTGAAAAGATACTCAGTATGAGGTACTTGAGAAGGTGAGGGATTTTTTGTATTGCCTTTTTTTTTAAACAGATATTTTTTAAAAATACCGGATCATTTTTGCCTGGGCCGGGTCAAGTTGCGTATTACGGTGTATTAAAAAATACCAAATATTTTACTATAGGTAAAATACCTAAACTTCTTCATCATCAGATCAGCTTAATGGCCAAATCCCACCATTTGGTCTCGAAAATTTCAAATTAACCGCCAACCTAATTAACACCACTAATTGACACAAAACAACTTGATCATAATTGAAACAAACCGCCAGTCTCATTCACTGTTTTATTATTTTCACAAACCCTAGCAGTGATCCATACTCCCACGAACTCTGTAGGTAACTGCAGAAACCCCCTAAATTCGATAAATTCAAGAACTTGATACATCAAACATCACGGTACTTTTATGATTTCAATTCTATTCTATGCATACCTAGAACTACTAGTATTGTTAAGGTATTAGTCTTGTTATTATTGTTAGCCTCTTATTATTGATTTTTTTTATGTATACAGAGCCAAAACAATAGGCCTAAACGAGGAGTTAGCAAACTTAAAGAAAAATCAGTGATTGCATTTGTGGTTGAATTTGACGAATTTGGGCATGCTATAGGAAAATATCAAGCTTTGTTTGCCAGTAACATAGGTGTTCTTACAAGGCGTAGGATTGATTTTCTTGAGGATGATTGGAAAGTAGTATCTGACGATGAGAAAGACGCGTTATGGTTGGACATAAAGGTATCAAATCATAACTTATAAGAATTTCGTTTCATAAAGGTATCAGAATTTGTTAAACTAATGTTTAATTATATATATGTAACAACATTTACATCAACATCATTTTATCAAAGATGATTTTGCGAAGAAACAAACGCTTCATCATTGCAACGGGGCTTTTAAGAGATTCAGGGCCAAGTTAAGAATGTATATGGTTCAAGGCAAGCTTCCTTATCAAGAAGTGCCTGATTACGGTTTCATAACTCCAGTAAAATGGACAGAATTTTGTCAACTTGAAAACACACCAGCAAAAAGGGTTACTGTTATGCATTTACTTTCAAACATCTATGGAATTACATTTTTAAATTGATGGCAACTAATGTGCTTTTTAATCCCATGCAAATTGTAAAGGAATTACGAGAAAAAGGTAGAGCAAACGCCTTGAAACAATCAAAAGATAATTACGCCCGTGTAGGTCGTTCAGGTTATCGAGGCCATAAAGAAGAATGGGAGTCGGAGAAAAAAGATCCTGAAAGGCGTACCGTATACCACGATATCTCCAATCCTGCTGCAAGGAATTATGTACTCGGAAGGATGAAGCGAACGAAAGAATCGAAGAGGCCAATAGTTCCAGATACGAATGTGTCCCTTGTAGATAAAATTGTAATATACTTTAAATTGATTTTATAGCCTTATTAACCTAGAATTGTTTTATAACCAATTAATTTTCTTGTTTTGTTCCAGGTTAATACAGATACAAAAGGTGATGATGCCTTGTTAGTGAATGTGGGGAAAGAACACGGCGGTAGAACCAGAGGTGTTAGCAGCATGCTAGGATATAGCAAATTCGGTAAGAAACAAAAGGTAGAGCAATTCGTAACAATGGAAAAGGTACAGGAATTTGTGGCTCAGGAGGTGCAAAGGGTGGTGGTACTGGAAAGAGAAAAAACAGGAACACATGAAACTTCACATGAAAGAGCTACAACACCTGAACATCATTACCCGACAGAACATCACGACACGACAGGAAATATGCAACTGGTAGACGAACAAGTCGACGAACCGGTAGACACACTGGAAGTCTTACAGGTAGACGAACTGGAACAGGTAAACGAACAGGTGGTGTTGAATGACAAGTTTGTTGAGTGAAAACGGGGAATGGAAGATCACCCAGTTGTGGAGAAACAAGTGGAGATCCAGCAAATAGAGGTGGAACAAGATAGAGTGGCTAAAAAACAGAAAGTGGATGCACTAGGCATGCGAAAAAAAGTGATTCATGAACCAAGGGTTCAAGAGCAAAGGGTCATGAACCAACCATTTGCAGACTTGCAAAACATAAAGGTAACTGGTCTTCTTTTATTTCAAAAGCTAAATGGATAATTCAATACACATTTAAAGTATTAAATACTCTACATATTATATTTGTTGTTTTTAATTTTTACAGGACGAAGTTGAAATCTTGTTATTTAACCCGCATCATATAGAGTCTCTTGTGTGTGGTCAGGGTACACTATATCCAACCAACGAATTTACTCAAGTAAATGGGGAAAAAGTTGTTCCTTCTTACATGAAGGTGAAAATAAACAACTTTACTAAGGACAACACGTCATTGAGGCTTCCAATACCAGTCAAAGACTTGTCAAAAAATACAGTGAAGGAGGTTTTAGGTGATGTGGTTGGAAGTTTTGTACAATGGCCTCTCATGAAAATGACTCGCGTCACCAAGGTACATGTACTGTAGAGCTTACTTACCCGTTTCTTGTGTTAATCTAAGTATTATAAATTATATCTTCATTCAGGAATTGAAGGCATATGTAAATAACATCAGTGCAAAAAAAAAAAACAGTACACAGTTCAAGTGGTGACACCACAAAGACTAATGGAATTGCAACAAAAAAAGGTTATTAATGTTTATATTCTGAATAATTTTTTTTCATGTAATACTCTCTGTATAGTTGAATACTCTGCCAATATTTGGACACTCTGAATACTTGTATAATTTTTACTATAAATATATTTAAATTTCATGTGTGTAACTTTATAGGTGAAGACATAAATCATTTTTTTCCACCCCACGATTTCAGAACCTACACCGTGTGCTAGGGGGCATATGCATCCAACCGATGAGACTACCTTGATACATGGAAAGCGTGTGCTTCCGTGCTACATGAAGGTGTCCATAAACTTTGTTTTGCCTAGATTTGAATCTACATTGCTTCCAATACCAGATAAAAATCTTGAGTCTAATACACTAAAAGAGGCTATTGGGGCTATGATACAATGGCCTCTCTTGAAACTTCGTCCTTCAGAGAAAAACAAGGTACATGTATAATTGCTTACATAATTTCTTGTATTGGTAAACTAAATTTAAGTGTTATATTTAATTTTGCCTCGATTGTTATCAGGATAGTGCAATGAAATCAAAGAGGGTGGGATTACAAAATAGAATAAATAAAAGCAATGTGTCTATTGGTACTGGTAGTAAGCAGGTATATATATGCTCATCAAATTTAAGTTACATCATCACACGTATATACCTATATAATTTAAGTTATCTGATGTGGTGTTGCAGGTGCATCCACGTAACAATGGAGATTCAGGAATGCAACACCAAAAAAAGAGAGAACAATTGTATAGTAAGCTGCTTTCAATGGAACATCTCCTACCCAACAGATCATGTGTACAAGCTGCGTATACTAGATGGATGAGTCGAGAAGATCCTACCACTGGTTTCACTCTTAAAGCAAATCCAGGAGTTTTTGGCGTACCCGAAGAGTGCGTAAGTACGATTGGTGCTGATGACATCATCACACTTTGGACATAGGGTTGCCTGGACTGCAGCATCATTTTTTCCTTCATGCTGTAAGTGCATTTAACAATTCATATGCACGTTTGAGTATAGTTTTCAGGTTTTGAGCTGACATGTTATTTTTTTTTATTTTTTCCCGCATATTAGAGGTCTAGACAAGCTTATGAAAGTAGCTTTTACCGAACCATATGGGTTAATGAACCCTTGTTATATATGTGGAACATTTATCACCTCAGACAAAGATTTTGTAATCAAGTACTTGAGGACCGCCTTCAACTCTACTCAACAGTCTTTCTTCGCACCATATAATCAGAAGTATGTAATCATTCCTTATATATTATTGCTTACAAAAATTTTATCGTCTAACGAGTGTATTTTAATTTGCCAGTGGCCATTAGGTGTTGGTTTATATATCTCATACTGAGTACAAAGGAACCATACTTGATTCAGTAAATAGGACTCATAAGAAGACGAAAGATGATTATCTGATCACAGACTGCATAACGCAGTAAGAATTATTTCTAAATTAATAATAGTTGTTACATTTACATTTACATTTACATTTACATTTACACATGTAATAATAGTTGTTGATTTAGAATTATTTCTAAATCTTGATTACATTTACATTATGTCACATTACACAATATCATTTGGTCTTTTATTTGTCTAATTTTGAATAGGGCTTGGGGACCTTTGCAATGGAATGTAGTTAAGGTTAGTCATCCTAGCTGTCTACAAACAGTCCTCCAAGTTGTTCATCCATGTTTTCATGTTCATTACGTGTTACATGTTAAATTAATACATGTGTATAAACGTGTGGTTATAATGCAGTGCAATCGACAACCCGGCAGTTGGGAGTGTGGATATTATGTGCTCAATTGGATGCATTCGATCGTACACAGTCATATAAAAAAGGAAGTTATTAATATTGACGAAGTAAGTATTTTAAGTTATGAATTATTAAACTTTATCTTTAGGTATATGTTACAAAAAGCTTATATTATATATGTATATATGTATATTTATATACATATATAAAATTTACAGCTATCATGGGATGAACGTTGTTTATCTACAATCGATCTCGACAATATTATGGAAAAATGGCATTTGTGGTCTCCTTTTTGATGTCTGGTATGTGTAACCTTTATGTGATCTGATATTGCGTGTCAACGGTCTTGGAGATTTGGTATTATTGTTAAAGTCCATATATTCATGCATGTTCAAACTACTTTTCTTTCAAAACAGGTAAAGCAAATCAATGGATTTTTTGAAGAGCAGGTGGATTTTTTGAGCTAAAGGATGCTTTGCTTTGAAATGGATTAGTAGTCAGCTTTTTTCATTTGTAATACTTAGATGATTTAGATTTATGACATTTTTCATTTGTGAATATTATGAAGATAATTTATATGTATATTTGGGTTTTCTTTATTAATAAAATTAGTTACTATTTTATTCTTGTTAATCTGTTACATTTACCAGTATTTACCAGTTCCGCAATTCTGCAATTCAACACGTCTATTATCACAACCAATTCAACACATCTAATTGATTTTTAAATTTCTGTTACAATACAACACGTATACTTGCAGAAGTCTGTTATATTTGGTGGCAATTTGAAATATTTAATTTTTAAATTTTTAAAAATTTAAAATTTTATATATTTTAAAATTTTTGGCGGGTTTAAAAAAATATCCCGGAACACATCTAATTGCAAATAGATCAACACGTCTAATTGCAACTACAATAACACGTCTAATTGCAACTAGATGAACACGTCTTATTACATCTAAATGAACACGTCTAATAGTGACTAACGGAAAATACAGAACACGTCTAATAGTAGGTAACGGAACACGTTAAATTGCAACTAACGGAACACGTGTAAATGAAACTAACAGACCACGTCTAATTGAAGATAACGGAACACATCTAAAAGACACAAACGGAACAGCCTAATCTAACGATTTTACAACACGTCTAAATACTGGTTTTTAGAGCGGTTCCTTGAACCGCACTATATGAGTACACTCATTTGGAGCCCTCACATATAGACGTGTTACGGAACACGTCTAAAAGACTTTTTCCACACGTCTAAATGTGCCGGAATGTAGTAGTGAAAAATGCCACAATCAAAGACAGGCTACAAGACAGTTCGGTTGCTACAGTTTTCTCATGGAATTGGACTCGCTCTCCAAGTGGAAGAACCGCTGACGAATTGGATAAACTGTTCAGCATGCTGGCGGCAGTTAATCTTCGATGCAACTCAGGCGACAAATGGAGCTGGAATCTTTCATCTAATGGATTGTTTACGGTAAAACAATTGTCAACACTCATTGATGAGAAGGTTCTTGGTTCTTTTTTGAGACTTCAGGGTACGTTCAGAAATAATCTTGTCCCCACAATGATTGAAATATTCATTTGGAGGTTAATGCTAAAAAGGATAGCGGTTAAAGTGGAACTAGACAAAAGAGGTGTTGATTTGCATAGTGTGAGGTGTCCATTTGCGACGAAGATTTAGAGTCGGTGGAACACATTACGCTTTCGTGTAAACGGGTTAAGGATTTGTGGATCAGAATATGCAAGTGGTGGGGTGCAATCGGTTTCGTGTGGTCAAGTATTTCGGATTTAGTCAGTAACATTGGACCTTCATCGATGACAAGCGCGGGAGAATCAATTTGGCAAGCTCTAAAGTGGATAAGTTTATATCTTATTTGGAAGAATCGCAACATGATGGTGTTCCAAGGTAAAGCTTGGAACGCACCAATGATTCTAAATGAGATACAAACCAAATCGTTTGAATGGATTTCTTGAAGATCAAAAGGGAAAAAGATCGAGTGGCTTTCATGGCTTTCGAATCTTAGCGGTTATCTCTATATTTAGTATTTATGTATTACTTTTTTCGTATATTAATTTTTGAAAGAGGTTAGGCTAGGTTGCTCCATTTGCAACCATTTAGTTAGCTAGTTAGCCTTCCTGTTTGTTTGATCTTCTCATTGTGGGTGTAATCTTATTCGCTGTTTTTCGTGAGGTTGTTAATAAAATTTGCTTTTCAAAAAAAAAAAAAAGAAAAAGACACATTGATATCGTTAATAAATCGCTCTTTACTACGGAGTACATTGTTATGAGATATGCATGTTATCTATGTTAATAATAAGAGATTTGTACATAACTTGATTTTTCTAATACGGATTAATAACTACTGAGTATTACTCCGTATGATTTAATAAAGTAACTTCCAACTATTTTTAATTAAAAAAATCGGAAAATAGTTTGAAACCATCCACGTTTATTAGCTACTTAAGTCAATGCAATTTATTTACCTCCTCCTTTTCTTTGCCGCTGTCAAATGAAAAGGAAAAAAAAAATTAAAAAAAAAAAAAAAAAAAAAAAAAAAAAGAATGACTACGATTCTTGACTACATATTTGTTCGAAATCTAGTTGCAGTTTTGGAAGTTTATAATTATAAAATTTAAGGAAAAACATAATAAAGATAACTCTAACTATTGTTACTAGAAAAATCCAATCTAAGACCATTTGTATCAATGGCAAGAAACGCATGTTTCTTGCCTAGTCATCACAAAGAAACGCCAATTTTTCAAGTAGTGAGACGGTACTTTTGGCCATTTCTCTTCGGCGTTTGTTGAAATGGGACGGATAAAAAAACATCAGTTTCTTGTTTCTTTTCTTTTTTTATTATTTTAAAAATATTATTTTCATCCATTTTTAATACTTAACCCAATTATATTTTAACATATCATCACAATACTCCTAACTAACACCAAAAAGAAACACCACCACCATTCCACTCAATAAAGAAACACATCATACTAATCCAAAAAGTGCAAAAAGACAAATGACACGAGTAAAAAACGCCTTAACCAATACAAGTGCTCTAAAAAAAAATAAAGACAACTCTATCATTATCTAGTACATACGGGAAATTTAAATAGCCTTTTCATGTTTTAAATCATATTTTGGTTTATTTGTACGGTGTGAGTTTGATAATAAATATATAAAATATCAAAGATATTATGAATATGATAATTAAACTATTAAGGATGTGTTTGGATTTGCGTTTTGAAAATCGATTATGCGTTTATGATAATTAGAATCAAATAATCAGCTGTATCAAAACGTGTTATAAATTAATAGTGTTTGGATTTGATTACATTGTTTGACAACGCAATAAACAAATAATTAGTCAATTAAGTGTTTGGTAAATCTTTTTATTTGTTAAATTAACAAATAAAACGCAATAATCTGATAATCACGTTTTGTTGCAGTAAGGGGTGACTTGCTTTTTCATTTTCACGTTTGAGTCTCTCAAATCACAAATAATTGATTTTTCTGTTTAGCTTGCCAAACACTAAAAACTGATTAAGTATGATTTGAAAACGTGATAATCAAATAATCAAGTTTTAAACGGAACTTGCGGATATAGTCCAACGGTTCCCCCCATGTACTTTGTGTCATGGGATAGGGAGAGGTCATGCATTCGATCCTTAGATATGACATGATTTTTTTTAAACCAATTGAACATCAATAATGGTGGTACATATTAACCCTATAGGGAGGTTTTACCGGATTCGTTCACGGACATCTACCAGGAACACTGCCAGAATGGATGTGTTCCCGGGTACCGTCGATCGGGTTAGGTTTTCCGCCCGAACATATGTGTTGCGTGCAAGTGATGAGGGTCGTTGAAATAAATGATCTACAGATGCCAAAAAAATTGTCGTTAAAAATAATCAAGTTTTAAACGCAAAGACAAACACCCATTAAATCTACCCTCGATGATTTGGATAGAAATCCTATTTGTAATATCGGTATATATCTGACAAATGTTATCTGGCATTTTCGGTTCCAAAGTTTAAATATAAAAGCTGAATGTTTATTGGGAGTGATAATTGATAATTACTATTGGAGTATAATTATTTAATTTAATAATTTAATTATGGTATGTCTAACCATAATTATCAAATCCCCTTCGATTTATTGATGGAAGTGTACACGCCAACAACAATTATATACATTTTTTGAGCCATACACTTTGTTCAATTTTTTTAGCCATACACAAAACCACGAATATTTACATCTTACTACCACTCACAACCTTTTAGCTGAATGGTTACTCTCATACCGCTAGGCTAAAGATCCTTTGGTCATTTGTAAGGTTTCTTCGATTAAACCGTTTGATAGGTTGACTAAGAATTGTAGATTCAACTATTCAAGAATCTTGTATGCCTTTGAATTTTAGCATCACTTCTAGAAGTTTGTTAAAAACGAGAAAACAAACTTTATTGAAGTATTAACTCCGTACTCAATGATTTATCAATCAATTGTATTAGTCTTGAACAGTAAATATGGACTATAAGAGCACAGGGAGTCGTTCGGTGTTAAATCTCAGTGTTAAATTTAACACTGGATTTAACACTGAGGCCAAAACAGAGGAAATGGTTCAGTGTTAAATCTCATTGTTAAATCATTATTTAATTATTTTTTTAATACTTTTAATAATATTATTTAACTTATTTTTTTAATACTTTTATCTATTATTTATTTAATATGATTATTAATTATAAACTATAAAAATAAATAATACTTTTAGTTAGTAATATTTATAATTATAAATTATAAATATTTAAAGAGAATTTAGCCAACTATAAAAATAAATGTAAGCCCACTAATTTGGCCCATTTTTTAACCAATCTTTAAACCTAATTATTTATTATTTATACTAATTATTACTCCGTATTCTTCTTCTTCCTAACTGAAAACCTGCAAAAATCAAAAAACACACAGCAACAACATCAAATAACAAAAGGAAAAAAGAAAGAAAAGAAAAAAAAGGAAAAAGAAGTAGAAACGGCGTCGGGTGGGTAACGGTGGCCACTGTCAAACTCATTTAGCGCCGATTTAACGCCGAACCGGAGTCGACGAAACCGCCGTCGCCGGCGTTAAATTCCTTCGATGGTGAAAAATTGCATCGACTCCTGGTGCTCTAACAAACCCAAATAAGACAAATACATTTGATCCATCAAAACTCAATCTACACAAAAGTTTCTCCAACTGATAAATTATTGTGATCTTAAGTTCATAATATTCGTCTCACTACACGTCTCTATTTATTTGAGCGATTTTAATCTCCAAAAACAATAAACAATACATACTACAAAGGTCAAACGATCAAAGAGCTTATAGTGTGACAGTAGACGATGAGCTTTTCAACCAAAAAGGTTGAAAGTATTACATAATAGAAACCCGTAGATATAATTTTATTATAACACCATATATAGGGATAGAAGGACATATATAAACCCTAAAATTCCTAATGGACCCAAGCCTACAATCGAGTTGGACCACTAACCTATCATTTAACACTCCACTGCAGTCCGAGCAGCGAAATCGCGAAGGCTCGGACTGGAAGAAAACTCTAATATTAAAAAATGTTACAAATAATCAAAAATAACTCTATTTTTTCAGTTGTGGTACGATGGATTGATTTTCGCTGATTTGGTTGCGTCCTGCTTGACTGTGTTTCCTTTTTCGCAACGTTTTACTTTTTTCATACGACGTGGCTTGCTTTGCCTAAGGAGTGAGCAGGACTTGGGCAGAGAACTTTTTTGACGATAACAATCTTCATCAACGCCGCAAATAAGAGTTTTGACTATTGATCAAACCAAAATAGTCTTATATGAATAGATTTCAGGTTTGAGTGCTTAATTTGGAAAAAAGAGTAGGTCGAATGTTTTAACTCCAATAATTGTGCGAACCCCGATTTGGAATCTGGATTCCAAGGGCGTAAAACAATCGATTGAATTAGCCTTATTCGATCGGAATCGAATAAGCTAATATCTAAGAGGGAAGATTAATTCCGACGATGATCGGAGCACCGGCCGGAATTGGTTTAACGACTGGAGTGATGTTACCGCAATTGATTTGGGCAGAGTAACATTAATGCATCCAGTGTTGTGTGAATGAAAGATCTTGTTTACTTATTTATAGATGTTTAGGAGGGAATGATGACGTGGTACATGTCCCTTTCATCGTTGTAACGAACTTTGTCAATCCCGAGGGGTGACGTGGCACCTGTCCTTTTCGTGGGGAATAACAGATCCTAACGAACTTTCCTAGATTTGCGGGCTGATGTGGCATGCAACTTGCTTGCATGCTCGTTCCGTTATCAGGTGATCATTCCGGGACATAGCGTCTTTTCTGGGATAGTGCACTTTCTCCGGGATAGTGCACTTTCTTCGGGACAACGTGCTTGTCCCGGGAGGATATCTTCGTGTTGGGTTGGAATGCCGTGATGGTACTGACGGCAGGTTGATTCCGGCTGAGGAATCACGGTGCTCTCAGTCTAGCCGGGTGGGTCTCGCCGAACACTTGTTCCAAGTGTTTCTTCACGGTTGTGATTATGATGGCTGGCTTCGCAACGCTTAATTATGATCGTCATGACCGTCTGTATGGTGCCGGTTGTACGTATGTCATCCGGGTTCTCGGCCTTGCCATTTTCCCGGCGTGGTAAAATTCCCGGGATGACGTCAGACGGATGTCGAGAAAAGAAGTACGCATTCCGGGACGCGTAGTACCGGGTAGGATTTTTGCCGAGACGCTTGCCTGTTTTTGAGACGGGTCATTATGCGTATTATTAAGTCCCCCCAGTTTGATGGTGGTAGCCGGAATGTTTATCATCATCAAACTTCCGAGACAAGGCCACGCTTCCTGATTGGATGTGCATTTAATGTTTGTCAGTGTGAAAAGACAGTTTCTGTAAATGCGCCTCCTCTTTTTATGTTTTTTTTTCCTTTTATCGATGTCTTGAAACATTTTCCAAGGGGCAACTGTATACCACTTTCATCATTGCTTCTTGTTTCCTTTGTGGCTATAAATAGCCTCGCTTTTCACCTGAGTTTTTCACTCTGTACTTCCAACTATTCTACATTTCTGTTCTTCAATACTACTTCACTTTTACAGATTCTCAGCCTTCAAAAGTTGCCTTTCGATGTTATGAATAGCCTCTTTGCTTGGTTAACTATTGATGATGATGTTATTGTTGTTGATGCCCGAAGGACGGCGTTGCCGTTATTCACTGAGTCATGTTACCCACAACATTGGTGAGCATTTGTGTTTTTCCGTTTCTGTCTTCTCTTCTTGTGCGACCTTCTTATTGTTGTTTTGTTTTATTGCAGGCTTCGATTTGGATCTGAAGATTTGTTTCGAATCCTTGAATTTTTCCGAACGTATTCCGCCTTTAACTGCGGATAGATTGGAAACAACCGAATGCCGATGGTCGTTTGATGTGTCTCTTGTCATTCCGTTGGTTGCTGCGCTGTTGTGCCTACCGGGTTTGAAGAATACGATACGTTCGCGCTCAGATATCTATGAACTATGTGAAACAACCCAACCCGCATTAACACCGGCCCATAAACAATTTTCCTTTTAATATGCGTTAAATTATACTTTAGGTCCCAATTGAGTTTCCATAAACATCTTTAATACAATAGAAGATTTAATAAACCTTAAAACATTTAGTACACTGATTAATTGTCCAAACGGACATACACGACCCGACTAGTTTAGTTTCCAACCAAAACCGAGCATGGTGATTTGGGACTACGCTACCCAAATCCTAATCGAATACAAAAGCAAGATCTTCTAAGCAACCTAGCCAAGATCTCTAATCCCCAAGCTTACCCGAGCCGCCAAGCTTGCGAACCTATAAAAATATCAACAACGAGAGGGTAAGCTAACGCTTAGTGAATGATAATATACTACATACATATATATGCATAAAATGGACACGCCACACAAAACCGAATACCGCATACCGGAGCATCCAAGCATAAAGGCAAGCTAGTCTAAGCATACCGTAAGATCACTATGCAACGAGCTAAAGATATATCAACAAAATATAAGTTCACCAACAACGATGTGAACAATGACAATAAGCTACACCCGGAGGGTTAGCTACATCACGACAATACAACATTATATGTATACAATATATGTATATATATATATATATATATATCTCGAATAACATAATTTGCTTACGCTTATAACACAATAATCATGGTTAACCAAATCTTCGCAAGGGAATGACTTCGCGAAACAAGTCATCGATGTTCATAACAACCATTAGTGCACTTAACACTTCGTACACTAACCCCACGGGTGGCATCTTAACACTTCGATACTTCACCCCGGGTGGCGTCTTAACACGTCGACACTTCACCCCGAGTGGTGTCTTAACACTTCGACACTTCACTTTTCATTTTACTTGAGGTGGCATCTTAACATGTCGATACTTCACCTCGAGTGGTGCCTTAACACATCGGCACTTCACCCGTTATTCTCTTGGAGTGGCATCTTAGCACATCGATACTTCACTCCGGGTGGTGTCTTAGCACATCGATACTTCACTCCGGTTGGTGTCTTAACACATCGACACTTCACCCCGGGTGGCGTCTTAACACATCGACACTTCACCCGTCACATTACTTTGAGTGGTGTCTTAGCACATCGACACTTCACTCGTCACGTGAAATGTGGTGTCATAGCACATCGACACTTCACATCTCACGCTACAACAAATAAATACATTATATACCTACGCATATAATTATTCCACTCACTATATTAACCCTTCGTCATTGGGGTTATATAAGTCCACATCACACGCCCATGTGATAAAGTACACACAAAGTGTGCACCTCGCCAAAGTGGTCAACCAAACTGCACAACCGTGCCAATTGGACCTATACACAAGTCCATCAAATCCACCTATATGTGAAGTGAGCTCTATAACCGAGAACCACTTCACCCGACCCGCACCCATCCTACACATACATATGCATATAGGATATTAACACTCACCTTGTCGCCTTGATGAATGCTTCCAACAATCCGCAACTCGCCGATGGAATGTACATATTCCATTATCACAAATACAATAACACAATTAGGGTGGATTTACAAACCAACCCAATTTACACTTAGTGCAATTTCGACTCAATTGCACTTCCAAGCACAAACCGTGCCCAAACTAACCAATAATCACTAACACAAGTGATAATGGTCCTAATATGCCAATTAAACCCGAACATAAGTGTTAAACACTTATCGTTCTCAAAATCGCCCATAAACCCTAATTTTGACCCATAAGGTCAAAATCTCACCATTTACAAGTTTTGACACCAAAACATGTTTAACTCGGTTTTATACTTCAACTTAATCCATTTTAAGTTTACAAACCTCATCGAATCAACATTCGGGTCATAATCCTCAACAAACCCTAATTTTGACTCTAGTCAAAATTAGTCAACCACGAAAATCCTAAAAGTCTCCAAAACACCAATAATCACTAATGCTAGTGATTGTACACCATTTACAAGTCTTAAACATGGTTAAATCATTAACCAACCCAAAACCCGCCTTTAACAACAATAAACCCGAATATTGGTGTTAATCTCCAATTAACAACTAAATGGGTTTCACCTATGAATCATACAATCAAAAGCCTCAAATTTGAATGATGAACATGAAAATGATATTCGGAGTTAGAGCTTACCACTAGTATCACCGTGTAGCTAAGAACGAGGAGAACAAACTTGTCAACTACGCCAAAGATCAAAACCCGCTTCTTCCTTTCCAAAATCCCACTTGAATCACTTGAGGATTTTAAGTTTTGAAAGGAAATTAGGAAAGAAAATGAAAAGAAAATAAAGAAAATGAGTGAGTGGATGAGGTTAAAGCCTCAAATCTGGCTCAAACGTGAAAAGACCAAAATGCCCTTGAACTTCATTTAAAATTACAAGAATCCGGTGCCAGTTCGCACTGTATGCCGCGCCGCGGCCTAATTCGTCGTGCCGCGACCTATAACTAGGTCTGGGATCATTTTATATCAAGCTTCTGATCTGGATTCTTTCGAAACGCCGTGCCACGGCTCCATTTATCGCGCCACAACACTCTGCTTTCCCTGATTCATTTTTCTCGCGTACTAACTTCAACATGCGAGTACGCCTTGAACCATCCGTAAACTAGTTGTACGCACACTTTACACCTATAAGTCATGTACGGGGAAAACGGGGTGTTACAACTCTCCCCCACTTAGATTCGATCACGTCCTCATGATCCTAGTCACGAACCCAAACGGAACCACACTCAATGGTCGTCGAACATGCATTTCAAACCGACTTCTACCACAAATTAGCTAACCCGATGGTTAATCCAATGACAAATTACACACTTGCTTGCATTCTGAGACGTACCATACACGCAACAACCAAAGTCTACAACGATCCCTTAGACGATTCTCCTCAAAGAGTTACCCTTAACAACTAAATCGTCGCCCGCGATTTATCACATTCCATAATTCCGAGCACTAGCACTAACTCAATTCCTCACATCGGGAAAACTCAACCAATCTCGTACCAAGATATCGATCCCTTAGCGGACCCTTACCGAGTACAACGCTAAAAGCAACCAGTCTAAACCTAAGGTCAACAACCCGAAGCGATGAAGACCGAACCAAACGAATCCTTAAGGATAACACCAATCACTATACATCCCTTGTAGTGCGCAATACGACCAATACGCAACTACCGTAACATCATAATCCAACGGCTAAAACTGATAGTGTAACGACCCGGAAATTTCCGACCAAATTTAAACCTTAAACTCTATATGTTTCCGACACGATAAGCAAAATCTGTATTATTGAGTCTAGAAAAGTTTGAAATCTATATTCAGATAATCAGTTACCCTTTGACCAAGCCTGACGATTCACGAACATTTATGTGTATATAGATATAGTATCTTTATTAATAGATAATATATAATATAAATATTGATACATATAAATTGATATATTATTATTGAAATTAGTATTATTGTTATTAATAGTATTGTTGATATACAACTTATAATAATTATCATCATTATCATATACAATAATATTATTATTAATATTAATACTATTATATTTGTGTTACTCTTATTATAATATTAAGAGTATTATTATATGGTTGATTATAGGTTATAAATGTAAATATATATATATGGGGATATACAAATATTATAAATATATATATATATATATATATATATATATATATATATATATATATATGCATACTTGAATACTGTTAAATACAAGATTTAATCAAACGCATATACATATGCATAAATACAAAGTTTGTTTAAAATCGCTTTCCACTCTATTAAATCTGTCTGCTTGATTGATTCCTCAAACAAATTACCAAGAGTATCAGACAAAATTCGTTGAACATTCTAATCCACTCTTGATTTCTTTATTTATTTATTTTTCTTTTTCTTTTCATTCATCCTTCTTGATTTATTGAGGGAACCAGCTGTCAAGTCTCTTGCTTTATAATAATCCAATTACTCGTTATTATACATAAACCCGGGTACTTTGCAGCTGCACTTTAGTTTTGCCATTATTACTCGTTAACAACATCAACCACCTTGAAATACATATTATCAAACCCACTTGATCATCACCTTTATTGTTTACCATCGTCCATATACGATCGCCACTATGTAACGTCATGAAACCCATAACCATATATCCACGACACCATTAACCATCTCATAGTTTTTTGACGACATCATGACAAACCACTCTGTGATCACCTTCATTCCGTCACCATCAGGAAGAATCCACACACACCACTAGAAACACTAACAATAACCACCATTCTCAATTTATCATCACAATCTCTTTAACTCTCTCGCACGTTTCTAACCATACTCGACCCAATAATCATCCTACACCCAACACCAAAGTAAATCACCACCATCATCATCTTTAGACTTGAGTATTTCGTTTTCTGTTTCCATATAAACTGCTAACCATCAAACAAGACCACCGTAACCATAAATCACTCGTAACCATAAATTACTCGACCCAATAAGCATAAATCACCACCATGTACGTACCTTCTTTTTCTGTTATTTCTGTTTCGATTGAACATCACCAAGACCCCCGTAAAACTGCTGCTGCATCTGCAATAGTTGTCTGTTTCCCCTTCGAATATAATTACCTTTATCACCTCAACAAACCACCAAGAAAACAGTTATCCTCGCCACCCTTTTTACTCTCTCTCTCCAGCTCTCTCTCTACTAACGAGAACCATCTTCTTTCTGTTTCTACTATTATTTAAACAAAGTAAGGCCAAAGGTGTCGATAACTTTAAATAAAGTGGTGTTTAGCTGTAAAGAATTGAGGCATAAATTACATATTTAAATATACAAACCATCATCTATTCGCTGGTAACTATCGACTGTATAAATGATTACATAAAGATGAAGATAGTGGAAGAACTGATAATGATTATTCACCTACTGATGCTTTTTCTTTTGCTTGTTCGGTTCTGTGGTGGGCCGAGATACATACACCCATCAAAGGGATTGTATTACATGATTAAATAAATCTAGCTATAATGCAAGTGGGAATAAAGTTTACATGTTGTGGCTGACTTCTAGTGTGACACGTTTAATTTTGTTTTTGTGTTTTGACGTCGAACATATGGGAAAAGCAGACAAGCCAAATTTGTTCTTGCTCTGTTGGACTCATTAAACTATAATTGGGTTTCTTAAATTGCTAATTGGGTATTGCATGTTGGGCTTAATTAAGGTTATGGGCCGAAAGGAAATGGGGTCAGGATTAAAAGGATACGGGTTATAATAGTTTCAGTTGGGATTAAAACGCATAAAAGGCTGATGGGTCGATGGTCTGAGGTGTTGTGGTGCGAGCTAGGGGTCTAGGGTTCAATCCCCACCTTGGACAGTTTTCTTTTTAAAGGATTCTTAAGGTAGTTTCTATTTTTAATTTTGATATTATTATTATTCTTATTATTGTTAGTATTATTATTTTTACTAAATATTATTATTGTTATCATAACTCTAATTACAAACATAAATATATTCAATAAGTGTTATTATCAAAATAAATATTATTATTAAGTTGTATTATTATTAATATTATAATTAGTAATAAAATTATTATTGTTAGTAGATATTAGAAATTATTATCATAAGTATTATCATTATTACTACTATTAATAACATACTTATTAAAATTATTAGTACTACAAACATAATAACATTATTTACATAAATATTTATATATATCAAATTTTGATATAACTAATTATATAGATATAGATATATATATATATATATATATATATATATATATATATATATATATATATATATATATATATATATATATATATATATATATATATATATTTATATATATATATATATATGTATTAGTATAATTATATGTATAAATATCATTATACAGAATAATTATATATATAAACTTTGAGATAACAAATATATTACTAAATTAAAATTTATGATAAATAAACTAAGTAAATTATTAATAGCTGTTAATTATATGTGTTAATATACATACTTGTTATAGGTTCGTGAATCCAAGGCCAACCCTACACATGTTCAATGATGTTATATGTATTTTTACTACAAAATACAGTGTGGTGAGTATATAGTCCCTTTTAAACTTTAAATATTTTTGGGCTGAGAATACATGCGCTATTTTTTTTTATAAATAATTTACGTTATGGACACAAGTGATTAAAATTACGTTCTACATGGGTTTGAATCAAAAATCCCCTAGCTTGGTAACTTTAACTATTGGTTTATGAACTGGTAGGCGCGAATCCTAAAGATAGATCTATCGGGTTTTACACCCCCACCCAGATGTTGTTCTAGTCACTACTAAACTAGAAGAACGGGTGTTTAGTACTTCGAGGTTAACGGAACGCACTTGATTCGGTGCACATATTATTATAACTCAGGGGTACACACTCTTGTTAAGGCTAGTTACCGGGTGCCCACTGCTTGGAATGCTTTTCATACACTTGCGAGTGTATTATGTTTATAAATATGAAATCTTGTGGTCCATAGTTATAACGCTGCTAGCATCAAACCTATATATCTCACCAACATTATGTTGACATTTTAAAGCATGTTATTCTCAGGTACGAAATAAGTCTTCCGCTGTGCATAAGCTCATATTAAGGGCATTACTTGGAGTCGATCATCGCGATGGGACCAACTGTTGAAGATTCCGTCCGGGAGGATTAGTCTCGGACGTTTCAGTTGGTATCAGAGCGTTGGTCTTAGCGAACCAGGCCTTGCATTAGTGTGTCTAACTGGTAGTTGTTAGGATACATAAGTGAGTCTGGACTTTGACCGTGTCTGCCTGTCAAAAGTTTTGCTTATCATTTTTAGTCGGAAATCATCTGCTTATCATCCTTAGGAAATTGCCTACCTATCATTCTCAAGTCTAGACACGCTCTACTGCATTTAGTGCATCGATAGTGTATAGACGAAATTCATATCTTAGCGTATCTGATAATTCCTATCTTGGCGTATCGGTAGATTTGCCTGATATATACGGTAACATCCTTTGTAGCCTTCGAAATCTTTAGTATTACATATAGATATTCTATATAGTTAGAATATGATCCGATATCCGGAAATCATTTCACATTGAAGATCCTTTCCATCCATCCAATTACCCCTTGGCGATGAACCTGAAGCACTTACCGGCGAACCTATTTGAAACATCATTTTCTCGCTCATTCCTAGAGAATCTCGTCACAATTACATAATATCCCATATCAAAAATCTTGTTCATCCGCTCGCTTCGACCGCCAATCATCCCGGTGTACTAGCAGAAGTTAACGAACTACACGCTCGTGTGACGGCTTTGGAGAACCTGGTGCGAAGGTTACAAACATCAGCGGTAGCACCGGCAGCATAACCAGTACCTCCAGTAACATCAACATCGCAATCTTCAGTACCAGCACTATCAATATCGTCACCATCATCAATGTCAATGATATCCTTATCCCCCTCAAACCACAACCACGTCGTAAATCTCAACGCCACAAATTACACCTTGAGTATAATCACCGTTCTATGTATCGCTCTATCCACTTTATTTTCGTTCTACATATCGTTCTACATATCGTTCTACATCGATTAACTTGATTCACGTACCATTCTACCTCATTACCTCCGTTCAATATGGCGACTAAGTAATCTCTAATGCGTTAGAGATTATGTAATCTAGTATTAACAATAAACCTGATGAGTTTAATATGTTATTGACTCATTAAATCTATGATTACATTTGAAGAAAATATATATGCAAGTATATTTTCATAAAGATTGTAATTAAAAATTCTTTTGTACAAACTGTTAATGGTGAAAAATATTTTAACTGGTGGGTAATACCCGAGGAATATTTAGATTTCACATTAATAAGTTACACTGTACATTCTTCGAATCTGATTCAACGGTCATCTATTATCCCACATACGACTAATATACGTATCCGTTCACCACAAAATAATCATTTCTATTCAAATTTCATATTTGGATTTTGATCTATCAGAATCCAACAAGTGGCATAAAGAAGAAAATATTGGACAAAATAAAAATTTGATAGAAACAGATGAATTAACTAATTGAAATTTGGGTTAGGATTACACGCTAACTGTTCCGGCTAACTGTTCCCAGCTAACTGATTAACATTTAATTTATCGCAATTTACATTCTCGCAATTTTAATTTCTGCACTGTACATACTGCCGGGACACATGTACAACAACACGTCGGATTAATTCTGAGACAACACGTTGTATAATGGGTCATGATATATATTTATTTAATTTACTCATTTTAAATAACGGGACATGTATGCAAGGTTTCGACTTATCATATTGACCCATCTATATATATATATTTCGGAACGACCATAGACACTCTATAGTTGACTATACAGGGTTGAGGTGGATTCCAAAATATATATATGGTTTGAGTTGTGATCGACACTGAGACCGGTACACGGGTCACGATACGTATTAATTAATTCGAATATTATATATTTAATTTATATATGAAATTATTGGACCATTGGACAATCGAACTATTGAACTGCTAACTTTGGACAATTAAAATGAATTAAAATATTGATTATAACATATGAAACTAAACTAATCTTCAAGTTTGCCACTTGATTTTATCTTCAACCTCATTTGAACCTCGACAATTACAATCCGCGTTCAAATCTTTTCATAATTCTTGAAAACACCTCGATCTAGAAGTTGAACTCGCCGCACCTCGTCTACGGAAGGAAGATTTATGCATACAGTTATATATCTGAAAAACTCCCGAACCCAAATTCATAGTTTAACACGTACCCGTGTTGAGTCCTTTATCATTTATTAGCAAACACAACTTTACAATTCCTTTTCAAGATAACCAATTATTGTCAAAGCTCCAGCAAGTTAACTTTGACTTTTCATTAAGACTAGTCTTAGTATAACCTCGGTATATATACATTATCTTTTCACCATCGTCACCGGAGAACCTTTTATATTCCACCATATTACCAACAGCGTTTAATCATCTAAAAACACAATTCTCCCGAAACCACCTTGGTTTGATAACCGATGACCCATATCCGTTAACTTTGAGAATGCTGACGAAGCAGCATGTTGTAGATGGTCTTAATGGCCAAAGGATGATGATAAAAGAAGGAAGTGTTAGGAACGCTCGATAGAAAATTTGGTACTGAAAACCGGATTGAGCAAACCATGAAGGAGACTCTGAACAAATTACAAGGACTAAACTTGTACATAAAGAATACAGATGATTCTGTTTCGGGTGAAATTTTTAGCGAATACCTTACTCCTTAACCACTCGAAATCATCGTGAATGAATTTCTTCATCACAATTTGATTCTGAAATCCTAAGATATCATCGTATCTTTCCTTATAAATATCCTCAATATTTCTGAAGATATTTTCACAACTATTCCTATCTGTGATCATTTATCTCTCCGTAACATCTGCGTTAAAACATAAAAGAAACTGTGTTAGTTTCTAAGTTCTAAAACCTTCGAGTTTAAAATAGGAATGTTCTGAAGCAGTGTTGGAAACTGATGCATGAATTAGTATAATATAATGAAACTTGATCAACTTCATTATATTACAGTAAGTCATGCTGAGTTTCTAATGGAGCATAATGATTTTCAGTACCGTCATCATGTGCCATGTTACACGGCTCTTACATTCTATCCAATCTCTAAACATATCAAGAAAATATTCTCTTGATGATTCGGTCCTTTCCAGGATATTCTGGTAATTTGACAAATCAAAATCGTGTCATTGCCAATTCCTTCTAAGAGCATTAGCTATATTCATTCCAAATTTCATACGACGAATTCCGGACCATTGCTCGCTTGACTCGAAGTCGGGAAGAGAAAACGAAAGCATGAAGTTTTGGAAAACAATGAAGAATATAAAGCTCGATAATAACCCCGAAATTTCAAACCGTGTATATCAATGCATATAGCAATATAAAAACACGGGAGAACTAGAAACACAATGAACACAAGAGTATAGTAGAAGTAAACAGATTTTCTGGCGGTAGATGAAAAAGAAGAATTACAGATACGAAAGTTAGGAGTATACCAAGAATCAGGAATTTATGGAATATATTAAGGAATGAGTAGAGGGAGAAAGAATAGAAGGTGTGGAGAATAAGAAAAACGAAAGGGGTAGATTTATAGTGAAATATCTGACAGAGAAATCGAAACAGATTGCTGTATTAAATCAAATAAGATCTTGATCGCTGAAAAATCAAATCTTATTACGTAAGATTTTCATTAAATCCCGTGAATTCCGGAAATCACTCATAATTACGTCATCAGTTGAAACGAACATATTTACTTACTCATTTCGCTCTTTTGTGATAGCTTCACTCGTACGCTTCACATGCTCGAATCGTTTTATCTATATCTTTCAATAATGATAAAACTCCATTATTACCTCATATTCGTCATGAAAACATTCTTATTGTTATCCATGACAACCACTATCAAATTTCGGGGACGAAATTTATTTAACGGGTGGGTACTGTAATGACCCGGAAATTTCCGACCAAATTTAAACCTTAAACTCTATATGTTTCCGACACGATAAGCAAAATCTGTATTATTGAGTCTAGAAAAGTTTGAAATCTATATTCAGATAACCAGTTACCCTTTGACCAAGCCTGACGATTCACGAACATTTATGTGTATATAGATATAGTATCTTTATTAATAGATAATATATAATATAAATATTGATACATATAAATTGATATATTATTATTGAAATTAGTATTATTGTTATTAATAGTATTGTTGATATACAACTTATAATAATTATCATCATTATCATATACAATAATATTATTATTAATATTAATACTATTATATTTGTGTTACTCTTATTATAATATTAAGAGTATTATTATATGGTTGATTATAGGTTATAAATGTAAATATATATATATGGGGATATACAAATATTATATATATATATATATATATATATATATATATATATATATATATATATATATATATATATATATATATGCATACTTGAATACTGTTAAATACAAGATTTAATCAAACGCATATACATATGCATAAATACAAAGTTTGTTTAAAATCGCTTTCCACTCTATTAAATCTGTCTGCTTGATTGATTCCTCAAACAAATTACCAAGAGTATCAGACAAAATTCGTTGAACATTCTAATCCACTCTTGATTTCTTTATTTATTTATTTTTCTTTTTCTTTTCATTCGTCCTTCTTGATTTATTGAGGGAACCAGCTGTCAAGTCTCTTGCTTTACAATAATCCAATTACTCGTTATTATACATAAACCCGGGTACTTTGCAGCTGCACTTTAGTTTTGCCATTATTACTCGTTAACAACATCAACCACCTTGAAATACATATTATCAAACCCACTTGATCATCACCTTTATTGTTTACCATCGTCCATATACGATCGCCACTATGTAACGTCATGAAACCCATAACCATATATCCACGACACCATTAACCATCTCATAGTTTTTTGACGACATCATGACAAACCACTCTGTGATCACCTTCATTCCGTCACCATCAGGAAGAATCCACACACACCACTAGAAACACTAACAATAACCACCATTCTCAATTTATCATCACTATCTCTTTAACTCTCTCGCACGTTTCTAACCATACTCGACCCAATAATCATCCTACACCCAACACCAAAGTAAATCACCACCATCATCATCTTTAGACTTGAGTATTTCGTTTTCTGTTTCCATATAAACTGCTAACCATCAAACAAGACCACCGTAACCATAAATCACTCGTAACCATAAATTACTCGACCCAATAAACATAAATCACCACCATGTACGTACCTTCTTTTTCTGTTATTTCTGTTTTGATTGAACATCACCAAGACCCCCGTAAAACTGCTGCTGCATCTGCAATAGTTGTCTGTTTCCCCTTCGAATATAATTACCTTTATCACCTCAACAAACCACCAAGAAAACAGTTATCCTCGCCACCCTTTTTACTCTCTCTCTCCAGCTCTCTCTCTACTAACGAGAACCATCTTCTTTCTGTTTCTACTATTATTTAAACAAAGTAAGGCCAAAGGTGTCGATAACTTTAAATAAAGTGGTGTTTAGCTGTAAAGAATTGAGGCATAAATTACATATTTAAATATACAAACCATCATCTATTCGCTGGTAACTATCGACTGTATAAATGATTACATAAAGATGAAGATAGTGGAAGAACTGATAATGATTATTCACCTACTGATGCTTTTTCTTTTGCTTGTTCGGTTCTGTGGTGGGCCGAGATACATACACCCATCAAAGGGATTGTATTACATGATTAAATAAATCTAGCTATAATGCAAGTGGGAATAAAGTTTACATGTTGTGGCTGACTTCTAGTGTGACACGTTTAATTTTGTTTTTGTGTTTTGACGTCGAACATATGGGAAAAGCAGACAAGCCAAATTTGTTCTTGCTCTGTTGGACTCATTAAACTATAATTGGGTTTCTTAAATTGCTAATTGGGTATTGCATGTTGGGCTTAATTAAGGTTATGGGCCGAAAGGAAATGGGGTCAGGATTAAAAGGATACGGGTTATAATAGTTTCAGTTGGGATTAAAACGCATAAAAGGCTGATGGGTCGATGGTCTGAGGTGTTGTGGTGCGAGCTAGGGGTCTAGGGTTCAATCCCCACCTTGGACAGTTTTCTTTTTAAAGGATTCTTAAGGTAGTTTCTATTTTTAATTTTGATATTATTATTATTCTTATTATTGTTAGTATTATTATTTTTACTAAATATTATTATTGTTATCATAACTCTAATTACAAACATAAATATATTCAATAAGTGTTATTATCAAAATAAATATTATTATTAAGTTGTATTATTATTAATATTATAATTAGTAATAAAATTATTATTGTTAGTAGATATTAGAAATTATTATCATAAGTATTATCATTATTACTACTATTAATAACATACTTATTAAAATTATTAGTACTACAAACATAATAACATTATTTACATAAATATTTATATATATCAAATTTTGATATAACTAATTATATATATATATATATATATATGTATTAGTATAATTATATGTATAAATATCATTATACAGAATAATTATATATATAAACTTTGAGATAACAAATATATTACTAAATTAAAATTTATGATAAATAAACTAAGTAAATTATTAATAGCTGTTAATTATATGTGTTAATATACATACTTGTTATAGGTTCGTGAATCCAAGGCCAACCCTACACATGTTCAATGATGTTATATGTATTTTTACTACAAAATACAGTGTGGTGAGTATATAGTCCCTTTTAAACTTTAAATATTTTTGGGCTGAGAATACATGCGCTATTTTTTTTTATAAATAATTTACGTTATGGACACAAGTGACTAAAATTACGTTCTACATGGGTTTGAATCAAAAATCCCCTAGCTTGGTAACTTTAACTATTGGTTTATGAACTGGTAGGCGCGAATCCTAAAGATAGATCTATCGGGTTTTACACCCCCACCCAGATGTTGTTCTAGTCACTACTAAACTAGAAGAACGGGTGTTTAGTACTTCGAGGTTAACGGAACGCACTTGATTCGGTGCACATATTATTATAACTCAGGGGTACACACTCTTGTTAAGGCTAGTTACCGGGTGCCCACTGCTTGGAATGCTTTTCATACACTTGCGAGTGTATTATGTTTATAAATATGAAATCTTGTGGTCCATAGTTATAACGCTGCTAGCATCAAACCTATATATCTCACCAACATTATGTTGACATTTTAAAGCATGTTATTCTCAGGTACGAAATAAGTCTTCCGCTGTGCATAAGCTCATATTAAGGGCATTACTTGGAGTCGATCATCGCGATGGGACCAACTGTTGAAGATTCCGTCCGGGAGGATTAGTCTCGGACGTTTCAGTTGGTATCAGAGCGTTGGTCTTAGCGAACCAGGCCTTGCATTAGTGTGTCTAACTGGTAGTTGTTAGGATACATAAGTGAGTCTGGACTTTGACCGTGTCTGCCTGTCAAAAGTTTTGCTTATCATTTTTAGTCGGAAATCATCTGCTTATCATCCTTAGGAAATTGCCTACCTATCATCCTTAGGAAATTGCCTACCCATGATGAAGTCAGCAGACCCGAAGATCATGCTTCACCAATCTCAACACCGAATGAAGTCAGCGGACCCCGTCAACGGTCATGCTTCACCGATATAACACCTCGCTCATGATGAAGTCAGCGGACCCCGAAGGTCATGCTCCACTAATCGCATACTCCCATGATGAAGTCAGCGGACCCTAAAGGTCATGCTTCATCAATCACCAATACCATGATGAAGTCAGCGGACTCCGAAAGTCATGCTTCATCAATCAACGCCCTTTTGGCCTCGAACGACGAGTAGCGTAACATCACGCTCTGCTACGCCATAGTGTATCCTAACGGATACCACTAACCATTCACACACTTGAGCAAGAACCACCTATATCAAACATAGGCACAAACAATAATTCTCTAGAAGAGAATCCGGCACACACCTCCCTTAACCGAAGGATTTCACCTTGCTCACCAAACACGTCCATTATCTCTCAACGAGATTTACCACATTACCACCTCGGTGATAATTCAAATCCAAACCATAAGTATAATTTATCCGAAATTGTAATCTACCAAAAGCATCATCCGAAATCTCACACTAAAACTTCCTCGTGCGGGAGTGTAACTCCCCCACTTGGAACTACGTCCCATATCCACAACTCGTACAACCGTACAATGCTACCAAAGGTAGACTTTACAAACGATTGGGCTCACACGACCCAACACCATATATTGCTCCAGCCTTGAGCACATGAAGGATTTCAATCAATCCTTAAACACTTCGAACAAAAAGTGTACCACGATTACACAAACCACACCTTCGCAATCATTCAATTGATCTAGTTTATCAATTTCCACCTAGTCACTCATGTACCTAAGGGTTTCACTCCGGTACCCTAAGTACAATGTAACCACAACACAATCGGAATCGAACACCAAGCTAGTAGGTATAAAAGAGGCACCTAATGTCGCGTCACGTAGACTCCTTTACCAACGTACATCGAGATCAACACTCGATTTCAAGAATTTCAATCCACCCGACGAACCTCAGGGTTCATCAACTTCAACGCGAAAGCGAACACGCGCTTAACGACCGAACACCAAAACCCATTTCCATGGTTTGGTAGAATCATTTCCCAAATACCAAGGAATGCTTGGTTGCACCAAGTCTTACGCCCTTCGCCCGACAATCAAACGTCACCATAGGGTACTTCCATTAGGAACGGCACCCATATCAATGACATGCACAACACAATGCATCTGATAAACTCAAACTCAACGGCGCATAATAAATAATCATAGGACATATTTATTAAAATGATACGTACCTTAACGTCTCCTTGCCGCACCCGTCCCCGCTAACTCGGGACATTCCGACTTACGATGTCCTTCCTCTTGACAATTGAAATACACCATACCATCACTCTTTGGTACCGAACATTCCCAAGACTTGTGACCCCTCATGCCACAATTGTAACATCTAGATGCACTAGAATCCAGTATACCCGTCCGCGTACCACCCGTGCTCACACTCGGACCCTTAGTCCTCTTACTCGGAGCACCATATGAAACAACCCTTCTCTCACTTGAAGGTTCACCAATCTTTGATCGCGTATACGACTCGAAACCTCTAGCCACGGCGAAAAATTCCGCAAACGATTTCGCGTGACCCCAACTAATCTTATTCTTCAAGTCATCATTCAAGGTTCGATAGAAATCTTGCATCAACAAATTATCATTCCCCAAATAGGGCAAAAACGAGCCTTCGCCATAAAGGTTGTCTTGAGAGTATTCAAATCCATAGAACCCTGTTGCAAATTTCGCAACTCATTACGCATTTTCGACAAATCGGCTGAAGTCCGGAACTCCTCGAAGAATTCCTTCTTAAACCCGTCCCATGATAACGCCATAAACGGTTCACCACCGACAAGATCAATCTTACCATCCAACCAATCCTTTGCCCTACCCCGCAACAAACTAGTAGCGAGTCTCGTCTTCTTCTCAGGAGGGCATTCAATAGTACGAAAACACCCTTCGACATCCGAGATCCAAGTTGTGCTTACCAAAGGATCCGGTTTCCCGTCATACATCGGGGGTTTAGTCCTCATGAAGCTCTTAAGACAACGCTCCATTTCACTACTACCCCGAAATTCGGAATACTTCCTATCCATTTCTTCTCGAAACGCACTCATTTGCTCCGCAACGGAGGCCACAACTCTAGAGTTAAACTCCTCGTCATTCGTCTCGATCTCGTTTCGTGTCGTCATTCTTAAGAATGCAAAACGATTAGTCCACGAACGTATAAAACAACACGCATAACACCGCCCCATCTTGCTCAACACTCGTCGTACATCACTTGTTTGACACGATTTGCACCAGTAATAAGGTTTGCAAGTCCTTATTACGCACACACGTCGTCTCAACTCGTTAGTACAATGACCGCCTCACTCGATGATATAATCAACACAACGACAATTCCACGCGGTATAAACACATGCAAGGGAATAGCATCACAATACAAGCCAAAAATCCTAGTTAGTCCACCTACAAACAAGGCACTAACTATAACCCGTTCCGACCCATTCACCTACAAGTCCCGCAACAAATAAGCACACACAAAAGTCTAAGTCTAGGCACCTATCTCAAGTCGCCTAAATCCCTTAGACCATGCTCTGATACCACTTGAAACAACCCAACCCTCATTAACACCGGCCCATAAAAAATTTTCCTTTTAATACGCGTTAAATTATACTTTAGGTCCCAATTGAGTTTCCATAAACATCTTTAATACAATAGAAGATTTAATAAACCTTAAAACATTTAGTACACTGAGTAATTGTCCAAACGGACATACACGACCCGACTAGTTTAGTTTCCAACCAAAACCGAGCATGGTGATTTGGGACTACGCTACCCAAATCCTAATTGAATACAAAAGCAAGATCTTCTAAGCAACCTAGCCAAAATCTCTAATCCCCAAGCTTACCCGAGCCGCCAAGCTTGCGAACCTATAAAAATATCAACTACGAGAGGGTAAGCTAATGCTTAGTGAATGATAATATACTACATACATATATATGCATAAAATGGACACGCCACACAAAACCGAATACCGCATACCGGAGCATCCAAGCATAAAGGCAAGCTAGTCTAAGCATACCGTAAGATCACTATGCAACGAGCTAAAGATATATCAACAAAATATAAGTTCACCAACAACGATGTGAACAATGCCAATAAGCTACACCCGGAGGGTTAGCTACATCACGACAATACAACATTATATGTATACAATATATGTATATGTATATGTATATATATATATATATATATATATATATATATATATATATATATATATATATATATATATATATATATATATATCGAATAACATAATTTGCTTACGCTTACAACACAATAATCATGGTTAACCAAATCTTCGCAAGGGAATGACTTCGCGAAACAAGTCATCGATGTTCATAACAACCATTAGTGCACTTAACACTTCGTACACTAACCCCACGGGTGGCATCTTAACACTTCGATACTTCACCCCGGGTGGCGTCTTAACACGTCGACACTTCACCCCGAGTGATGTCTTAACACTTCGACACTTCACTATTCATTTTACTTGAGGTGGCATCTTAACATGTCGATACTTCACCTCGAGTGGCGCCTTAACACATCGGCACTTCACCCGTTATTCTCTTGGAGTGGCATCTTAGCACATCGATACTTCACTCCGGTTGGTGTCTTAACACATCGACACTTCACCCCGGGTGGCGTCTTAACACATCGACACTTCACCCGTCACATTACTTTGAGTGGTGTCTTAGCACATTGACACTTCACTCGTCACGTGAAATGTGGTGTCTTAGCACATCGACACTTCACATCTCATGCTACAACAAATAAATACATTATATACCTACGCATATAATTATTCCACTCACTATATTAACCCTTCGTCATTGGGGTTATATAAGTCCACATCACACGCCCATGTGATAAAGTACACACAAGGTGTGCACCTCGCCAAAGTGGTCAACCAAACTGCACAACCGTGCCAATTGAACCTATACACAAGTCCATCAAATGCACCTATATGTGAAGTGAGCTCTATAATCGAGAATCACTTCACCCGACCCGCACCCATCCTACACATACATATGCATATAGGATATTAACACTCACCTTGTCGCCTTGATGAATGCTTCCAACAATCCGCAACTCGCCGATGGAATGTACATATTCCATTATCACAAATACAATAACACAATTAGGGTGGATTTACAAACCAACCCAATTTACACTTAGTTTAATTTCGACCAAATTGCACTTCCAAGCACAAACCGTGCCCAAACTAACCAATAATCACTAACATAAGTGATAATGGTCCTAATATGCCAATTAAACCCGAACACAAGTTTTAAACACTTATCGTTCTCAAAATCGCCCATAAACCCTAATTTTGACCCATAAGGTCAAAATCTCACCATTTACAAGTTTTGACACCAAAACATGTTTAACTCGGTTTTATACTTCAACTTAATCCATTTTAAGTTTACAAACCTCATCGAATCGACATTCGAGTCATAATCCTCAACAAACCCTAATTTGACTCTAGTCAAAATTAGTCAACCACGAAAACCCTAAAAGTCTCCAAAACACCAATAATCACTAATGCTAGTGATTGTACACCATTTACAAGTCTTAAACATGGTTAAATCATTAACCAACCCAAAAGCCGCCTTTAACAATAATAAACCCGAATATTTGTGTTAATCTCCAATTAACAACTAAATGGGTTTCACCTATGAATCATACAATCAAAAGCCCCAAATTTGAATGATGAACATGAAAATGATATTCGGAGTTAGAGCTTACCACTAGTATCACCGTGTAGCTAAGAACGAGGAGAACAAACTTGTCAACTACGCTAAAGATCAAAACCCGCTTCTTCCTTTCCAAAATCCCACTTGAATCACTTGAGGATTTTAAGTTTTGAGAGGAAATTAGGAAAGAAAAGGAAAAGAAAATAAAGAAAATGAGTGAGTGGATGAGGTTAAAGCCTCAAATCTGGCTCAAACGTGAAAAGACCAAAATGCCCTTGAACTTCATTTAAAATTACAAGAATCCGGTGCCAGTTCGCACCGTATGCCGCGTCGCAGCCTAATTCGTCGCGCCGCGACCTATAACTAGGTCTGGGATCATTTTATATCAAGCTTCTGATCTGGATTCTTTCGAAACACCGCGCCGCGGCTCCATTTGTCACGCCGCGGCTCCATTTGTCGCGCCGCGACACTCTGCTTTCCCTGATTCATTTTTCTCGCGTACTAACTTCAACATGCGAGTACGCCTTGAACCATCCGTAAACTAGTCGTACGGGTTTCCTTTTGTTGGCATGTGCTCATTTTCACTCCCTTTGTTGGCGAGCCTATCAGATCATGTGCAAGGGTTTCCTTTTGTTCATATAGGATTTGTTGTTATTTCTTTGCTAAAACCATAGGTTGTTTAGGGTTACATTTTCTTTCAACGCATGTGCTCTTTTTCACTCCCTTTGTTGGCGAGCCTATCAGATCATGTGCAAGGGTTTCCTTTTGTTCATATAGGATTTGTTGTTATTTCTTTGCTAAAACCATAGGTTGTTTAGGGTTTGCAGCATTTACACGCGTAGCTTTGTACTTATCAATGAAATACTTAAATATCTTTGTGTTTGCTGAGACGACCCGTCCTAATCCATAAGGACGAATACAATAACATATGGTTACATTGCGAGGTATTTGACCTCTATATGATACATTTTACAAACATTGCATTCGTTTTTAAAAGGCAAACTTTCATTACATCGAAAGTTGACAGGCATGCATACCATTTCAAAATATCCAAACTATAAATGACCTAATCTGTCATTTACTTAATAATAATCCTGATTGAACTCAACGACTTGAATGCAACATCTTTTGAAATATGCCATGAATGACTCCAAGTAATATCTTTTAAATGAGCAAATGCACAGCGGAAGAATTCTTTAATACCTGAGAATAAACATGCTTTAAAGTGTCAACCAAAGGTTGGTGAGTTCATTAGTTTATCAATAATTTCCATAATTTTAATAGACCACAAGATTTTATTTTCATAATAAAGTGCAGGTCTGCTCACTGCTGTAAAATCCATTCATATGATGAACACCTGGTAACCGACATTAACAAAAATGCATCTAACATATCCCCATACAGGCACCTCGTCTGCATATAATATAAACCTCGAAGTACTAAAGCAGTTCAAATTCTCTGACCGGGGCTTGTCAAGGCCCATAGATCTCTCTTTAGGATTCGCGTCAATTAATGGACTGGTTCACTAATTCTTAGGTTACCAGACTAAACAAAAAGGGATACGCGGTATAATAATTCATCATAGAATGTAGTTCAAGTACTTGTGTCTATTTTGTTAAACATTTATAAAAGTGCATGTATTCTCAGTCCCAAAAATATAATAAAAGGGAGTAATGAAACTCACTATACAGCATTTCGTAGCAATTATGCATATGGCGGCACTGAACAAGTGCATGGTTGGCCTCGGACTCACGAACCTATATTAAGTATATATATTTATATGTTGGTCAATATCTGTCTAAGAATTTAGGTCAAGTCGTAGTGTATCACAATCCTAATGCTCGAGACCGATATGCAAAAGTTAATAAAAGTCAACTTAACCCAAAATGACTTCCAAAATCTATACATGTTTATTATATTTAAATATAGTCGTTGTATATATTTAAATATATTTATTAGATTTTATTAGAGTAATTAATACAAGTCATTTATTAATAAATAAAATTTATATTAAAATTTAAATAGGATAAAATATACTTTTATATATCTTAAAATTTATAAAGTTCACTTAATATCATAAAAATATAGTGGTATTATTAATGTAATTATATTACGTGTGGTAAAAATATCTTTGTATCACATATTTATTTAATAAAATAATATTGATAATAATAATAATGAGTAAAAGTTGTAATATTTTGTAAAAATAATTATTATTACTCTACTAATAATAACAATATTTATATTTATTAATGATGATATTAATTATAATAAAATGATAATTCTAATTATGATAATTTTAATACTAACGATACTTTTTAATATTAACTGTAATAATAATAATATTTTATTTAAAAATAATAATTCTATTCAAAATGATAATTTTTAATAATAATAATACTAAAATGATAATAATAATAATGATATTTTATAATAACAATAATATTTCTATTAAAAATGATAATTTTTAATAAAAATGATAGTTTTAATATTAATGATACTTTTAATATTAATAATAATGATAAAAATAATGAAAACGATATTTTTATCTAAATCAATATCTTACAATAATTTAATTGAATCATGATACTTATACTCATTATTTCCTAATCGACTTATTTAATAGCTTTTAGTCCTTTTTTATATCGCATTCATGATAATAATAGTAATCATAATAATTAGATGATACTAATATTAGTTTTAATGATAATGACACTAATAATAATAATTATAATAATACTAATGGTAATACTAATAATTATTATAATGATAATAATAATAATAATAATAATAATAATAATAATAATAATAATAATAATAATAATAATAATAATAATAATAATAATAATAATAACCTTAGTGATAATAACAATAGTAATATTAATAACAATAACAATTTTTAATGATAATACATATATTAATAACGATAATGATAATAATAAAAATAATAATTATTAGTTAGTAATAATAACGACGATAATAACGACGATAGTAATAATAATAATCATTTTAACTAGAATTAATAATAATTCAGTTGACTATATCTTTTAATCCGTTCATCGAAACCATACGCTTTCTAAATGAAAAGTTATCAATTTTTCGCCAGCTTTTCAACGACATGCATATCATATATATTATAGCACACGTATCAAATTCATGATTTATCATAAACTATTTAACGACGAAATTTAACATACAAACATGCATGAACATATATACTCGAGCACAAGTCAGGGATACACTATTAATATATAAAAGATAAGATATGAATGCTCACGTATCAATATTGTGATTCAATATTGCAGGAAAGTACGTAGACACAACGGAAAATAATAAACGCTAGGTTAACCTCCCAAGTTATACCTCTGAACCATACCCATAACATCCATAGCTATAACCCATAATTTCCTTAGTTCTATCCCACTCGAAAAACCCGTATGAGATAACTTGAACATAACCCCGTCGTAGTATTTTATGTATTATACTAATAATAACGCTACCTAATAATACTAATACTAGTAATAATAAGAGTAGTATTAATAATCTTAATATTAATAATAATAATATTAATAATAATAATATATATTTATATTTACAGAGTATTAGAATGATAAGTGAATCAAATGAACTGAAATCGACCATTTTATAGCAAGTGCACCTCACCTACCCCTCATGCGATCGCATGAGGTTGTCAGGGAGGCCTCATGCGATCGCATGAGGTCTGTTTCCAACAATTATTCGATCAACAATAAGGCTGCCGACATTTATATTCTATTATATATATATTATTTAATATATAATATATTTAATCTTTAGAATTAATTAAATATTATATTATATTCTCGTGCATAGTTGATTTGTAATTTTAGCACCGATGAATTGTACGTTGACGCTCGACTTACGTACCGGTTACGGTTTTTCGAACGTCCTTTCGTACGCTTAGAAAACTTGTACTTTACGTTTCGCGACACGTACCTTTATCAATAATTAGACTTATTTCACCAATATTTATACTAATTGAAATGTAACTTATTCATTTGAGTGTTTTGGTCATTTGCTTCTTTAAATCATCGGCTCGTTATTTATTAATATATATATAATAGTATTATTTTAACTCAACACGTTTTATAACTAAATTAATATTATATTTTGTCACATTGTAATATGTGTGTGTATGTATATATATATATATATATATATATATATATATATATATATTTTATTTTTTTTTTCATTTAAAAGAAATATAAACTTGTACCTATCATATGTAATTGAAATATTTATTTAATAATATAATATTTAGTTTTTCAAAACTAATTATATTTCAAAGTTCGTTTTAAAATCATTTAGAAAATATTATAACACGTAACGTTTACACTTTAAAACTTAATTTGATATTATACATTTATGTGCCAGTATTTATTTAAAAAAAAACATATCTAAATATCAATCGAATCAAATAACCAGTGTTACTATCGTTTACTTAACTAATTTGAAATTATATATTTTCAATATTCATAAACACGTTTTAAATACACGTTGCGAGTTATTTATATATTTAATTCTAATAATTGATATCCTATTTATATATTCAAATTATGTTATTTAAACAAAACATTCTAATAATCAAATTCTATTGAATCAAAAAGCGTTTCTGCACGTTTGAAAATAGATCAATCGAATATTATGAAATTTAGTTCTCCACTAACTTTTGTCTAGCTTTCGTTATTTGACACTTTGTTCCTACTTGCAGATCACTTTACCAATTATTCCGAATTATTCCGAATACCGTTAAAAAGGAACGATTTCTCAAATCAATGTGGACCTCGTAACAGAGACCCGTAATCATATCACAATGTGTAACATCCTGTTTTTCCAGCAAGTTGGGACGCCGTCCCAAAGCTTGGGACGCCGTCCAACTTTGAAGGGCTGGACGTCGTCCAGATTGTGGGATGCCGTCCAGAATAACTGGAGGGCCAGCTGTGAGTTTTTAGATATTTTAGAAGGGGTATTTTGGTATTTTCACTTTGGAACGTGTTTAAGGCCTCTAGATCAGTTTTGGGGTGTGTCATTACTCCACTTTTAACAACCTCAACCCACCACTTCAAGTTTAGAGAGAGAGAGATTTTCTAGTGTAAGAAAGCTCAAGCAAAGGAAGAAGAAGCTAGTTTCGGGTCTTACCTCGAGTGATAAAGTTGTTCAACTAGTCACTAGCTATGTGGTGATAGTAGTGGTAAGTCCTAATCTTCATTTACTTAATTTAATTCGTTTAAGGGTTAGAACTTGGGTTAGTGATGAACATAAAACCTTTTGTTGGTGATTTTAGGGGTTTTGGGTAAGATTGAGTCAAGAGGAATCAAGAATGACTAACCTAGGGTTTCAAAGTAATAATTGGTGTTGTTGAGTCTAAAATAATTAGTTATTCACTAGCTCACTTGTGTTGCTAGTAAAATTGGTTCCAGGGTTTATGGTTGACTTGAAATGAGTCAAATGGGTGGGTTTAACCTAGCGGGATAAATTGAGTATGAAAACACCCTAGTTATGTGTTGATGGAAGTCTTAGAACCTTAGTCACTAGCTTTTAGTGATTAGTTGGGAGTCTTAACCTTTAATGAGTGATTCTAGTGCAAATGGGTCATAAATGCACTAGTGAGGCTAGTTGGTGGAAAGTCCAACTTATTATGTGAATTAATTGAGAATTAATTGTGTTAGGTGACTCGCTTTGAAGTTACAAGTTGTTATTGGAAATCTCGCCAAGTCGACAAGGTGAGTGGAATGATTATACATGTGTGTATATAATGTATCTATTTTTAGGGCGGGAAAGGGGCCGGGTATATGTTATCTATACCACCAAGAGTTAGTGATATATTTCGTTGTACACTAACGATGGATATTTCGTTGTCCAAATCGCCCAAGAGTTAGTGATATATTTCGTTGTACACTAACAATTGCTTTGAACGGATATTTCGTTGTCCGTGTCGCCAAGGGGTTAGTGATATATTTCGTTGTACACTAACGGTTGTTATGAACACTGATGGGAAATTCGAAGTACCATTCCCATGTATTATTGGTTAACCATAATTACGCATTGTAGTGTAGCATATTATATTATTCGGGTTATATATATGCTATTGTTATGCTAGCTTGCGATCTTGAAGGGTTTAGAGTTATACTTGCGATGGTATGCTATGTAAATTGCTAGCGTGTATGAGGTATCTGTGTAAGTGTATGCAAGTAGGTATATTATATATGTCTGTGTATAATTATTGCATTCACTAAGCGTTAGCTTACCCTCTCGTTGTTTACCTTTTTTTAGGATCCGGCTTGGATAAGGGCAAGGGTATTCGCTCGGATTAGTGCCTTTCGGGGGTTATGCATTTTTGGAAGTTCGGCCAAGATTTGGGTAGTTTAACCCCAAACACCATGCTCTAGTGACGTTTGGCAATTAAACTTTTTGTGGTCGAAACTCGTATTTCGTACTTAATGGTATTTTGGGCATATGTGGGCCCCGTGATGTAAAACTAGTTTTTATTGTGGAAATCCATTAGGTTTACGTATATTATTATGATGTGATAAATTGCTTCGTTGGAAAGTGTCGGAAAGCGGGTTTTTCGTTCATGTGTAAAAGAAAACTGATCAGTCTCCGTTAGTACAATTGGACGCCGTCCTAAAGTGTTGGACGCCGTCCAAGGCTTAAGTACCGGACGCCGTCCAGGAATCTGGACGCCGTCCAGATGTGCAGGTTCAAATTTTTTTTTTTTTGGGACGTGTTTTTGGAATAACGAGGGTTGGGTCGTTATAAGTGGTATCAGAGCATGGTCTAAGGAATTTAGGTGACTTGAGATAGGCGCCTAGACTTAGACTTTTGTGTTGTTGAATTATGTGCGGGACTTGTAGGACTACGGGTCGGTACGGGTTTTGATTAGTTCTTTGGTGCATAGGTGGACTAACTATGCTTATGTTATGACATACTAATCATGTGTTATTGTTTTGAACATCAAGCAAGATGGTTGTGATACGTTTGAGCATGACACGGCATGTGAGCGTAATAGTGAGTCGCGACCACTATTACAGTTGCAAGTCAAGTCAACCAAGGATGTACGACAAGTATCGAGCTAGATGTGTTGTGTGTGCGGTCATATGCATAGGTATATATGTGTATTAAATTGTTGGTGATGTCTAATCCATTTTTAATCTTTAGAATGAAGACGAGAAACGGAACGGATACAAATGGCAATGGTGGTCCCTCTCATGTGGAGGAAGATGAGATGACTACCAAGATTGAGACCGCTTTAGAAAACTATGTTTCAGTTTTCTCACGAAGGGTTAAACAAATATTCGAAGAGTCGGTTTCGGAACAAATTGTCGATATGATCCAAGAACGAATGACTAATGCCGTCAAAGAAGAAGTTGAAAGGAAGTTTCCTAGACCTCAAAATGGGGGCGAGTTGGAGTTTAGCTATAAGAACTTTTTAGGGACTAAGCCTCCTCATTTTCACGGGGATCCCGACCCCATGAAAAGTGCGGCTTGGATCTCCGATGTTGAAGGTTGTTTTCGCACGACCGAGTGCCAACCCGAGAAGAAGACAAGGCTTGCTACTAGTTTGTTGAGGGGCCATGCTAAATATTGGCTCGATGGTAAAATTGATATGGTGGGTGATGCGACATTTGTGGGGTTATCTTGGGCGGAGTTCAAGAAGGAGTTTTTCCTTGAGTATCGTACGCAAGCGGATCTTTCCAAATTGCGCAACGAGTTAAGGAACATGCGTCAAGGGTCTTTGGACCTAAACACTCTCAAAACCAACTTTCTCGCCAAGGCGCGTTTTTGCCCCGAGTATGTGGGGAACGATCAATTGTTAATGGAAGACTTTCATGCAACCCTTAGAGATGATTTGAAGGGTAAAATTAGTATTGGTCATGTTGAGACTTTTACTAAGCTTTTGGCGGTGGCAAAAGGGTTCGAAGCGCAAGCTCCGAGTCCGGTTAGTTATGCGCCAAGTAAAAGAAAGTTTGAAGCTTCTAGTTTTTCGAATAAGAAGAGTAAGGGAGCAACCGAAAGTGTTGGTAGTGTGAAGAAAGGTGCTTTTAATGTCCACGTGACCACGTGCTACAATTGTGGGCAAAAAGGTCACTACTCTCGTGATTGCCCAAAACTGCGTACTAATGTGATCACATGTTTTAATTGTCAACAAGAAGGGCACCGAAAGTCGGAGTGCCCCGATCTCTGAAATGATCAAGTTAAGAGGATAGAGAAGGCGACGGGGTCGGCAAGGGAGCGTAATTATTTGATGACCAATGATGAAGCTAAGCAATCTAATGAAGTCGTCTCAGGTACTTTCATGGTTAACTCAAATCCGGCGAGGATTCTATTTGATAGCGGTGCAAATTTGTCGTTTGTGTCTCCAAAATTTGTGTCTAAACTTAATAAACCGTTAGCTAAGTTGAGTCGTCCAGTAGAAGTCGAAATAGCGGATGGCAAGACGGTGCTAGTGGTTGATGTGTGTAAAAATTGTAATGTTGTGTTTGGTGCCGAAAACTTTAAAATTGATCTAATTCCGATGACTTTGGGTGATTTTGACATCGTGGTTGGTATGGATTGGCTCGATCATAATAGAGTCGATATTGCATGCCATGAAAAATCTATTCGTGTGAAGACCCCTAGTGGGGGAGAGTTAATTATTCATGGCGATAAGCGTAGAAGACTTGTGACGATATGCACTTTTGCACGGGCACGTCGTTTCCTTGTTAGTGATGGCATGACTTTTCTTGCCCATGTTGTTGATACTCGTGATGAGCCACCACCCATTCGTGAGATTCCGGTGGTAAGTGAATTTGAAGACGTTTTTCCGGATGAGTTACCGGGTGTTCCGACAGAAATACAAGTTGAATTTCACACTGAGTTGGTTCCGGGGGCTACTCCCATTGCTAAAACTCCTTATCGTTTAGCATCGACGGAAATGTAATAATTGTTAAATCAAACCCAAGAGTTACTTGAGAAGGGTTTTATTCGACCGAGTGCTTCGCCATGGGGTGCTCCGGTCTTGTTCGTAAAGAAGAAAGATGGTAGTATGCGTATGTGCATCGATTATCGGGAGTTGAACAAAGTGACAATCAAGAATCGTTATCCATTGCCTAGTATTGACGATTTGTTTGACCAACTCCAAGGTGCGACATATTTCTCTAAAATTGACCTACGTTCCGGCTATCATCAAATGCGGGTCCGTGAGGAAGATATTGAGAAAACGGCCTTTTGAACGCGTTACGGGCATTTTGAATTTGTGGTTATGCCTTTTGGTCTTATGAATGCACCGACGGCATTCATGGATCTTATGAACCGAGTGTGCCAACCTATGTTGGACAAGTCGGTAATTGTGTTCATCGATGCCATACTTGTCTATTCGAGGAGTATGAAGGAACATGAACATCATTTGCGTAGTGTTGAGGAAGGAGAAGTTGTATGCTAAGTTCTCAAAATGTGAATTTTGGCTAAGGGAGGTTCAATTCCTTGGCCATATTGTGAACGAGAATGGTATTCAAGTAGATCCGGGGAAGATAGAGACGATGAAGAGTTGGGGACAACCGACTACGCCTACGAAAATCCGAAGTTTTCTCGGATTGGCCGGTTATTATCGCCGGTTTATCCAAGACTTTTCAAATATTGCTTCTCCATTAACTAAGTTGACAAGGAAGAATACGAGGTTCAATTGGGAGAACGAGCAAGAAATCGCTTTTCAATTGTTGAAAGAGAAATTGTGTCAAGCTCCGGTCTTAGTGTTGCCGGAAGGTGTAGATGATATGACGGTTTATTGTGATGCTTCTTTGAATGGGCTCGGGTGTGTTCTAATGCAACGAGGTAAAGTCATCGCTTACGCCTCTTGCCAATTAAAGGAACATGAAAAGAGATACCCGACTCATGATCTCGAATTAGCGGCGGTGGTCCATGCTTTGAAAATTTGGCGCCATTACTTGTATGGTGTCAAGTGTACGATTTATTCGGATCACAAGAGTTTGAAACATCTTTTTGATCAACGAGATTTAAATTATCGTCAACGTAGATGGATGGATGTGGTGAAGGATTATGATTGTGAGATACTTTATCATCCGGGCAAGGCGAATGTGGTCGCGGATGCGTTAAGCCAAAAGAGTCACCACCCGGCGTTACGATTGGGATTGTTACGTACGATTATTACTAACGATTTTCTTGAAAAGCTTGGTGTGATTCAAATAGAGGCTTACGTTCACAACAAGCATGCGGAACGAATTGTGGGGCAATCAGAATTCATTACTATGGGTTCGCGTGGTTTGTTGTCTTTTCAAGGAAGAGTGTGGGTGCCTAAGATGGTTGACTACCGGCGGGTGCTACTTGATGAAGCACATAAGTCAAAGTATTTCATTCATCCGGGCGCGACGAAAATGTATCTTGATTTGAAGAAAGATTATTGGTGGCCGGGCATGAAACGTGACGTTGTTAAGTATGTAGAGCAATGCATCACGTGTTTGCAAGTTAAAGCCGAACACCAAAAGCCGTATGGTAAGTTGCAACCGCTAGAAATTCCGATGTGGAAGTGGGAGCATATTACCATGGATTTTATTACCAAGTTGCCAAAAATGGCAAGAACCCAATTTGATACTATTTGGGTGATTGTTGATAGATTGATGAAAAGTGCATTGTTTCTTCCTATTAAAGAAGCAATTACGTAGGAGGCACTTGCGAAAATGTTCGTTAAAGAAGTGATATCGAGACATGGCGTTCCCGCGTCTATCGTTTCGGATCGGGACACGCGTTTTACTTCTCGATTTTGGAAGAAGTTTCATGAAGATATGGGTACGAGGGTGAATATGAGTACGGCGTACCATCCTCAAACGGACGGTCAAACCAAACGTACGAATCAAACATTGGAGGATATGTTGCGAGCATGTATTATTGATTTCGGTGGTAGTTGGGATGAACACTTTCCTTTGGTGGAATTCTCGTACAATAATAGTTTTCACTCTAGCATTGGAATGCCACCATATGAGATGTTATACGGTAGAAGATGTCGAACCCCGATTTGTTGGGGTGAAGTGGGTCAAAGGGAAGTCGGGAGTACCGACTTGGTATTAGAAACAAATGATAAAATCGACATGATTCGAGTTTCAAGAAGGTAGGCGACCGATCGAGTTTCAAGAAGGTGACATGGTGATGCTTAAGGTTTCGCCGTGGAAGGGTATTATTCGGTTTCGAAAACGGGGGAAGTTAGCACCTCGGTTTATTGGGCCATTTAAGATTTTAGCTCGTGTTGGTGAAGTTGCTTATCGTTTGGAATTACCCGAAGAGCTTGCGGGGATCCATAATACATTTCATGTTTCCCATCTCCGTAAGTGTCTTGCGGATGATATGGATACCATTAGATGAGATTGAGTTAAACAACAAGTTGGAGTATGTCGAAGAGCCGATTGCTATACTTGATGAAAAGGTGAAAATGTTGCGTAACAAAGAGGTGAGGACTTTTAAGGTCCAATGGCATCGTAGTAAAGGTTCCGAGTTTAAATGGGAACCCGAAGAATTTGTATTGGTTTATCTTCCTGCTTTTCATGCGGCATGGATTGCGAGGACGCAATTCGGTTCAAGTGGGGGAGAGTTGTAACATCCTGTTTTTCCAGCAAGTTGGGACGCCGTCCAAAAGCTAGGGACGCCGTCCAACTTTGAAGGGCTGGACGCCGTCCAGATTGTGGGACGCCGTCCAGAATAACTGGCAGGCCAGCTGTGGGTTTTTAGATATTTTAGAAGGGGTATTTTGGTATTTTCACTTCGGAACGTGTTTAAGGCCTCTAGATCAGTTTTGGGGTGTGTCATTACTCCACTTTCAACAACCTCAACCCTACCACTTCAAGTTTAAAGAGAGAGAGATTTTCTAGTGTAAGAAAGCTCAAGCAAAGGAAGAAGAAGCTAGTTTCGGGTCTTACCTCGAGTGATAAAATTGTTCATCTAGTCGCTAGCTACGTGGTGATAGTAGTGGTAAGTACTAATCTTCATTTCCTTAATTTAATTCATTTAAGGGTTAGAACTTAGGTTAGTGATGAACATAAAACCTTTTGTTGGTGATTTTGGGGGTTTTGGGTAAGATTGAGTCAAGAGGAATCAAGAATGACTAACCTAGGGTATCAAAGTAATAATTGGTGTTATTGAGTCTAAAATGATTAGTTATTCACTAGCTCACTTGTGTTGCTAGTAAAATTGGTTCTAGGGTTTATGGTTGACTTGAAATGGGTCAAATGGGTGGGTTTAACCTAGCGGGATAAATTGAGTATGAAAACACCCTAGTTATGTGTTGATGGAAGTCTTAGAACCTTAATCACTAGCTTTTAGTGATTAGTTGGGAGTCTTGACCTTTAATGAGTGATTCTAGTGCAAATGAGTCATAAATGCACTAGTGAGGCTAGTTGGTGGAAAGTCCAACTTATTATGTGAATTAATTAAGAATTAATTGTGTTAGGTGACTCGCTTTGAAGTTACAAGTTGTTATTGGAAATCTCGCCAAGTCGACAAGGTGAGTGGAATGATTATACATGTGTGTATATAATGTATCTATTTGTAGGGCGGGAAAGGGGCCGGGTATATGTTGTCTATACCACCAAGAGTTAGTGATATATTTCGTTGTACACTAACGATGGATATTTCATTGTCCAAATCACCTAAGAGTTAGTGATATATTTCGTTGTACACTAACGATTGCTTTGAACGGATATTTCGTTGTCCGTGTTGCCTAGGGGGTTAGTGATATATTTCGTTGTACACTAACGGTTGTTATGAACACCGATGGAAAATTCAAAGTACCATTCCCATGTATTATTGGTTAACCATAATTATGCGTTGTAGTGTAGCATATTATATTATTCGGGTTATATATATGCTATTGTTGTGCTAGCTTGCGATCTTGAAGGGTTTAGAGTTATACTTGCGATGGTATGCTATGTAAATTGCTAGCGTGTATGAGGTATCTGTGTAAGTGTATGCAAGTAGGTATATTATATATGTATGTGTATAATTATTGCATTCACTAAGCGTTAGCTTACCCTCTCGTTGTTTACCTTTTTTTAGGATCCGGCTTGGATAAGGGCAAGGGTATTCGCTCGGATTAGTGGCTTTCGGGGGTTATGGCTTTTTGGAAGTTCGACCAAGATTTGGGTAGTTTAACCCCAAACACCATGCTCTAGTGATGTTTGGCAATTAAACTTTTTGTGGTCGAAACTCGTATTTCGTACTTAATGGTATTTTGGGCATATGTGGGCCCCGCGATGTAAAACTAGTTTTTATTGTGGAAATCCATTAGTATTTCGTATATTATTATGATGTGATAAATTGCTTCGTTGGAAAGTGTCGGGAAGCGGGTTTTTCGTTCATGTGTAAAAGAAAACTGATCAGTCTCCGTTAGTACAATTGGACGCCGTCCTAAAGTGTTGGACGCCGTCCAAGGCTTAAGTACTGGACGCCGTCCAGGAATCTGGACGCCGTCCAGATGTGCAGGTTCAAATTTTTTTTTTTTTTGGGACGTGTTTTTGGAATAACGAGGGTTGGGTCGTTACACAATGTATCTGATAATTCAATCATTTGATATTATCTTTTAATTTCCGTCGATAAATATATTAAACATATATCGAAACAAATACGTTCATGTAAAGTATTATTCATCAAATACTTTGTTAACGTTTTCTATTACTATAACTATATATTATATATACATATCTATATACACATAAATGTTCGTGAATCGTCGAGCACGGTCAAAGGGTAATTGATTACATGAATATAGTTCCAAAATTTTGAGACTCAACGTTACAGACTTTGCTTATCGTGTCGAAATCATATAAAGATTAAGTTTAAGTTTGGTGAGAAATTTCCGGGTCGTCACATTTGCCTTCTGTTTTGAAATAAATTTATACACAGGATTCGAACGGCAGATATGCTTGATGAACTGCTTTTCTTACTGTCGTTGCTTATGTGACTTATTTTGATATTTCGTAAATGTAACTACGGAGTCATCCGTGAATCCCCTTGACTTTCGTTTGTGTGGTAAAAGCGAAGGCTTACCGTAACATACTCGTGTCTTCTACAGCGTCGGGTGGCTCTTTGTCCTGATACCACTTACCGAGCTCATAAGCCTCCTGAAGGGCGTGGTCGCCTTTTATGGTGCGGCCATTGCCGTGGTCAACTTTTGGTTGCCCTGTTCTTAATTTATGCATCGACTCTCCTCGTGCTATGGAGTGGTACATGCTTCGGTACATTCCATTTGTACCGGAAATTGGCAATGTGGGAGATGTACCTTAATCTTTATCATATACTTCTATTAGTTCGTATGTTCCGATGCTTTTTCTTCGTCTCAAGGTTGAGAGTGTCTCGGTTGACCCGGGAGGCCTGCCGGATATTGGTCTTCCTGGGACCAAATGTGCCGGAGGGGCATACGGTCATGAAGTATTCAAAACCTTCCTCAGCCATAGACAGAGAACTTTTTCGACGATAACAATCTTCATCAACGCCGCAAATAAGATTTTTGACTATATTATCTTTTTTGACGTTTGTAACCTAGTCAAGCTATGCGACTCATTATCACGTTGATTATGATTGCAAGAATTTGGCTAGAAAAATAAAACGAAAAACTAAAAAGGACCGCGACTTGTTTAATGTGCAAGCGGCTAACAAATGATACAAAATAGGAATTAAAAAAAAAAGGAATAAGAACACCACCGGTAAGATTTCTCAAATGGTTCCACGTGAGAAGTAGTATGTCCTGATGATGTTGATATAGAATTTTTCATGAAACATAAAAAATAACGATAAGAGACGATGGTTTATTATATGATACAACAAAATATAATAAATGGTTGAGAATTGTTTGGTTTGGACAAATCACGGCAAGTTTCGAGAAGGCTACGCCCGTTTTTTTTTCTTTTTTCTTTTTTGAGGTATTAGGTTTTAGGTTACAAGAGGAATAAAGAAGATAGTTTACGGGGTAGTACATACTAGATTGACGACTAGGTCTCGGGATCAACTGTAACATCGTATTCTGGGGCCTAGTGGTAAATTACTAATTTGGCCCTTATGTTTATTTAAGTGAATTAAATAATTATGTGTTACTGATTATTTAATTGTGAGGTTAGATTCGATTTATGACAAGGGTCACAGAGATATTTGGATTATGCGATTTGGACTTTATTTGAATGTCCAAATGTGGTACATTGTGTTCCAGATAACTAGAAAATACCCGTGTGTTGTGGGATGTGAATTTTAAACCTTTTGATCTATCTGGACTTATCTCATCTGAGATATTTTCTCAAAACAATCTGCTTGTTCTTTCTTCTTCAATCCTTATCCCTAATTCACCAAAGTGTTTTTAAGCTCAAATTAGTCATACAATCTTGTTCCTTGTGTTCCACTGATCATTGCAAGGTAAATAATCAGTGATTTCATGATCTAAATCTCTGTAAAATGAGTTTTTGTGTGGTTTTGACAAAAGTGTGTTTTTGATCAAAACTAGAGATTTGATGTTGTTTTAAGTGTCAAATTGGTAGGTTTATGGTCTAAACTATATAGTGAATGTTGAATGGTCGTTTTTAGTCAAAAAACGAGTCTGGGAACAAGATTGGTGAGATTGGGAGTGAAACCCGTAACTTAGTAGCTGCTGCTACAGATGAACTACAGTCGGCTGATGGTCGTTGACCATCGACCGATGGTGTCAGACGATCGGCTAAGGGATTAGACCATCGGCCGATGGTGTAAGTCCTTCGACCAACATATATTATTTAGACGATCGGCCGATGGTGTAGTGACAGTCGGCCGAGTGTCTATGACGATCGACTGATGGTCTTTGGCAGTGAAATTTTACTAAGTGTTTATATATAGTTGTTATGCTATCCGTTTGTATATTTGCGGGTATAACGCTGTGACTAACTTGTGTATATGTAATAATCCTCAGGTGACAAACAGATTGGTGAAGACTCAGTAAAATAAGACCATTGAGTACCTGTACTTTCAGGTGAGTGATACTATCCTTTCGGATATTGTTATATAGTGAAATCTATATTGAATAATGAAATTTTTAAGTTTCATTAAGATCAGAATAAATTGGATGAGGGTGGAATTATGATGGTTATCTTCAATGGGTTGAAGTAATCCTAGATTTTGAGTTGTATAATATTGAATGTGAAAAATTAATTGAAACCCTTAAAATTTGAAAAACAGACCGCCATATTTTTTTTTATTATAAGGGTATTATTGTAATCAAACAAATTAAATCCAAGATTATGAGGTCATAATCAAGATTAGGAACATATTAATGGTCTAGGTCATTGATGATTAATTGAATGGATGGCTATAATTATTGTTGCTAGTTTAAATGACCTATTTTCAACTTTGTTATTATATTTCAAAGAGAAAGAGATATTCAAGCATAAATTAGTTATACGTTAATGAAGAGTAATTATTTTAAAAAATTCATTAATTATTATAAATTTACAATTTAATATGTAACGATATTTTTTTGGCGAAAAAAACATTATCGACACACATTAGAAAATTTTATAAAATCAAGATTTTGTTTACAAATAAATAAATAATAATATACTTCTTCAAAAGGTGTATATAGCATTTAAGCTGTATTCTCGAAATTTATTTAGGATGAAAATGAGAGGAAATTGATAGATTAAAAAATAACAGCGATTATCGAGTTTTAAATTTCAGCGGAAATGAGAGGAGATGAGATGATTATGAAGGATAGTACCTTTAGATTTTGTCACCAAAACTCTCCGTCCATATTTGAACGGATTGAGAAGGATAGTAAAACACTTTCATCCCCTTTCTTTTCTACTCTTTTTCGCTAAAAGAAAGACTCGAGAATACAACCTTACTTATTAATTTAGTGGCGACGGTTAGGAATTGAAACACCTTAAAGCGAACCTAACTGGTTATGTTTTAGTAATCTGTGATTTCGTTTTGAAAAAGAATACAACTCTTTAACCAAAGTAATAAAACTATCAACGACTTTTAAACTGTAGTTGAGACACTTTTTTTTCTATCTTTTTTTAATATATTTATTTATATTTATATTTATTATTTATGTTTCCTAACGCAATAACCACCATAATAAATTTGAAGGAGGAGGTAGTTACCTTGTTTGGCACGTATTTTTCTGGACCTATCAAACTCTATAAATACTCTCCCCAATCTCCCTCTCCCATTCCCCCTTTTTTTTCTCTCTCTAGCAATTCATCTTCATTCATTATTATTCTTAATTTTCCTTTTCTTAATTTTTCTCTGACAAAATCATCTTCAATCGCGCAATTTCATTTGTCTCTCATTCAGGTACAATTAATCAACCCTAATCCTTTTCAAATATTAATTCTATTGACTAGGATGTGCATTGTTATTTCTCTAATATATGTAAGTTTAATTAACTTTTATTATGAATTGAAATATTTGAGAATTTTTTAATTGAAATATTTGTGCATTGTTGTTGTTGCAATTTCATAATGAATTTTTGGGTTATTAATAAAGACGTCCGATAAAAAGTTCTATATGAGATCTGAAACTGTGAGGAATACGAAACGACAATTCGTTGAAGTTTGTCGTGTTACATTAATGTTGTATTCAAAGTAGTTGGAATATATTGTGCGTGCTGTGTTTTTGTGAATTACTGTAATATGTTAGAAATGAAGGTGATAACCTAATGATATTGAACAATCAGGTTAATTGATGCAGTTAATTGAAATAATTATGAATAAAATTTTTATTTGTGTATTGCTAAAAAGTTTCTTTTATTTTATGTGGAATATATTTATCTATTTATTGAATATATATCGATCATGAAACATAATGGCATTCATATGTTCAGTCTTTATTATTTTATAAAAATATATAATGAACTACCATTGATCGTGAATAGACAAAAAAAATGTTGGTTTTAAAAGCTATTTATTAAACACATATTGAGAGCACGAGGGTTACGTGTAATGGTGGTTGTGTAGTTGCATCAATAAAAAAGAACATAGTGATACCTGAGTCATATTGTTATATTGACTTTTTTATATTTTTCTAAGACGATGTTCTCATTATGGAGCTTGTTTATAAATTTGTAATTATAAATATAATTATTTTGTTATATTATATTTTCAATTGATATGTTTATTAAATAATTAATCATCTTTCAACTCATACTATGACACTATGACAGCATAGTAGATCCATGAAGAAATTTCATGTTCGCTACTTTGTAGGGTCCACATCAGGGTCATGTGACATGTGTGAAGACACTGTTTGACATTAAAGTTTATTTATAGAAAAAATAAACTAATATTGTTTCATGCTTAATTAGCCGATTAATTTGAGTTTATCATGTTTTATAGGATAATTAATTGCAAAAAGGTGCAGGATATGAATATTTTAGCCTAACATGGAGTATTGTTTATATTGTTAAATGGAATCTTTTTGGATCTAATTCTGATACAACTTATAAAAGTACAAACCAAAACATGTCTTAAAACTACAAAAGATCTTAACAACTTTCATGAAGCTTTTCTTGTGGATAAGGTTTCAAGATCAAGCCATCAAGGTGTGGGGTATCGTTTTGTATGAGAATGACTTTGTTAACTATATATTTTTGTTTAAATTTCTTATTTCAATGAAAATTCGCGTGCTGTATCATATATCTAATATAATGATATATATGGTATATAAATATAAATGTATAATGGTTTAGATATCCACCTTCCTGTTATGTGCAAGTGTTTGGTTGAAAGTTCAAACCTTGCAAGTTATCATCATTAAAGGTGTACAAAGTTACTTTTTTGTGCTTTAATATCCTTTAACTACAAAAGTTCTTTATAGTTTTGTGCTTTACTAATTAATATCCTTTAATCTGTTTCAGAATTTACCTCAAAATATATGTTTTGCAGCTTAGACTTCTTTTGATAATCTGAATGATTTAGCGCTGAATGATTCATAATCTGAATGAAAATATGTTCTTATATTTTGAATGAACGATATGAATTGGGTAACTTACTTTTTTAATGTGTTATATGAATAAAAAAATCGATATACTTGTTTGTTAAGTGTTCTGGATATGATTTAAGGAGAATATTACAAAAAAATTAAAAGCTTAATGGTTAAGAGTGTTTCAACTTTAAATGCTGAACCATTCAGAATCATATGTCATTCGGAGCTCAGAAACAAACACGCTGAATGTTGAATAGTTCAGCATTCAGCGCTGAACCGTTCAAATCAGAAGTAAACAAACACACCCTATATATTCTTGTAACAAAACATATGTGTTGTATATAGAGACAATGATTGATTGAAGTATAAAAAGTTATTAACTTAAAGTATACTTTCATATTAAGTACTTCTTAATGTTTTGATTAGTATTTCAATAGAGCTTTAACTTTTTCTAACAATACTGATTTCATTAACATGATAGCTTTCTCAGAAGTGCACTTAACTTTGTGCTCATTGTAATCATTTAAAGTAAAATTGTTTATGGCTTAATGCACATGAACTTTGAGACTGTCGTTTTCGTGGTCTTACTTTAGCGAATTTATCATTTCGTGTGTAACGAAAAATAACATCCTTATTTTACTGTAAATCAGGAAGGATTACAACTGAAGTTCTTTTGGTTCGAAGATCAAGCATAACTTTTTCTATGCTTCGTGTCCTTTGCTTCTGAAAATGATGTATGTCAAGTTCCTGCACCAATAACATAATTTTTTTGTTTTGTTTTGTAATTAATTCTGTTTGTTATTGTTATAATGTTAATTCTGATTCTGATTTCAGATTTAAGGAAGCTGGTGTTTAATGGAAAGTTCACCTAGTACAACTGATAAGAAAACATTAAAGAGGTGGTTTTTTATTGATAAAACTGTCGGATAGAACGTGACCAGATTAACTTGTTTTTTATGGATTTGAAGCCAAAAAGCGGCTCTCCTGTTCTCACTGATCCTACTCCTATAATCAAATCAAAATTACGAACCCATTCGAATATGCTACCTTTTTCCCAATCCGGACCTTCATATTCTTCAAGTATTTTATCCGCTCCAAGAAAAAAACCCGGAAAACTAGATGATGTACGTTCAAACGGTTGGCTCGATGCCATGCATTCTTCTTCACCCCCTCGTAAGAAGATAGTTAAAGATTTCGGGGTTGAAATTGCATCTGATGATAGTGATGTAGTTTATAATTCTTGGATGGTATGTTTAATTATGTACTCCGTATATATTTAGTTTTTAAAAATGTTTTTCATGTCGAAAATGTTTATAATGTTGTATTATTTGCAGTTAAAGTACCCCTCGGCCCTTAACTCTTTTGATGAAATAATAGACCATGCAAAAGATAAAAAGATAGTCATTTTCTTAGATTACGACGGGACACTCTCACCTATTGTAGATGATCCCGATCGTGCTTTCATGTCTGCAGATGTAAGTCCTTACTCACATATATACGTTTTCTTTTTTTAACTACATTTGAATGACGAAACGTCTCTATTTTCAGATGCATTCGGCCGTAAAAGGTGTTGCAGAGTGTTTTCCAACAGCAATAATTAGTGGAAGAAGCCGAAACAAGGTTTATGAGTTAGTAGGATTAGCAGAACTGTATTATGCAGGTAGCCATGGTATGGACATTATGTTTCCTGTTCAGGACGATTTGACTATTGACCATTCGAATTATATTAGATCTACTGACAAGCAGGTAACTTATTGTTACAAATTCTGTTATAATCTTAACTAATTCTGTTATTTTTAACTAATTTTGTGTTTTGCTTATGCAGGGAAAGGAAGTAAACTTGTTCCAGCCTGCTAGAGACTTTATACCGATGATTGACGAGGTTTTTAAAACCCTTGTCGAAGTTACTAACGATATTCCAGGTGTAAAATTGGAAAATCACAAATTTTGTACCTCTGTACATTACCGTAATGTAGACGAAAAAGTAAGGATCTTTTATACTTTATGTATAATAAAGCCCTTTGATTTATGGTTTATGACCTTTTAGATATCAACTGATTGTAGAGTTGGCTTATGGTTGCACAACGTGTGCATGATGTCTTAAAGGATTATCCTCGTCTACGGTTAACTCATGGACGGAAGGTAAAGCTCTATACCTGGAAAACGGGTCAAGTTGGGTCGGTTTGAGTAATGGGTCAAAAAGGTTTTGGGTTGCAATGGGTCAAACGGTCCAAATGAGTCAGATTTCAAACGGTCCAAATGAGTCAGGTTGGGTCGGGTTGGGTAACAGGTTGAAACGGGTCATGGGTCAGATGAGTCAGGCTGTTTTATGGTAAAACAATATTATTGTTTTATCGTAAAACAATAATATTGTTTCATGTTTTCCTTCATAATAATTGACATGTTTTCAAACTTACGCTTAAAAATTAAGGTCACAATTGTTTACAGGTTTTAGAGGTCCGTCCGGTAATTGATTGGGACAAAGGAAGAGCTGTTGAATTTCTTCTTGAATCACTGGGTATGTTTTGTAAATTAATTATTTGTTATTATGGTTACAAATATTACAAATATAGTTTAATTTCAGATTCTTTTATTTTCTTTTTTTAGCAAAGTAAATTTTGTAAAGCAATGAGAAAAGGATATTACTTTTTATGATTGGAAAGATTAAAAGTATTTGGTTCTGTTCATAAATCATACTGTAATATGTTATGATCTAATGCAAACAGGGCTAAGCAACAGTGATGATGTTCTTCCAATTTATATTGGGGATGACAGAACAGATGAAGATGCATTTAAGGTACTATAACACTAACCATATAGCCTTATATGTTCTTAAATATTATGTTATGTTTTGATCTATAATTTGTTGATCATAAATATGTGTGTGTTTTGTTTAGGTTTTGAGAGAACGAAATCTTGGATATGGAATTTTGGTATCTTCTATACCGAAAGAAAGCAAAGCCTTTTTATCTCTAAGGGACACTTTCGAGGTTCGCCCATTTTACTTGCTTACTGGGTCACACATAACTATATACACGATTTTGTGACTCATACTAAAAAGTTAACCATATTTACTCGTTACATGTCCGAATAAGTTGGTTTTTTTTACCATCACTGTCTGTTACATTCTGTTTACGCGGATATGTTGCTTAAGTTATTGTTACTATAATTTTTTTTACAGGTTGGTGAGTTTCTTAAGAGCCTGGTGAAATGGAAGGGACATTTGGATAAGAAACAATAATAAGGTGGTTTGGATACAGATCTGCATATGTTTAAGTATTGTGTTTGGTGAATAAGTTGGACTGTGGGAACTGCAGGCCTGTCTAGTAAAAGCTTCTTGTCATTTTTTGTTTAAAGTTGTTTGGTTCATTTTATTCTTGTTTTGGACATCTTGTCTATTGAATAAATTTACATACTAAATATTAATTTCAGCTTGTTGTACCAAGCTAGAGTATGGATATACATACTTGGATTTATTTTGTTGCAGGTGACAAACCGAAGGGTCACGTCACTAATGTCACATGGGAAATTTGTTTGTCTTATATTAATACCATAACATTATATAAGTTTTAGCTCAGACTAAAACAATGTAAGAGATTTAAATTGGCTAGAATCCTAGGTATTCACTTTTGTTAATTTTCCTCTGTTTTACTAGGTTGTAAACGAGTCAAGGTTGACTAGGCTCGAGCTAGCCTCCTTCAAGATTTGAAGGGCTTGAGCTTCTTGTTGATATTATAAAAAGCTTAAACTCGTTTATATATGTATATAAATGAAGAGTTGATATTTCCAAATATGTTTTTGATAAATCCACTTAAATTCACTAAATTACCCTTAATGATTAATGATGTGTTATACAAAATTTTCATTTCAAATTATGGAAGGGTATTACTGGAAAGTAACAACAAATATGCGTGGTTCTATCAAAATCATGTTTGAAAATATCACCTCCTATATAGATGAAAGAGTCGTTTAGGATCACGAATATGTTTAAGCTCGATATAAGAAGCTTGAGCTCGTTAACTAAACGATCTTCAAAATATGTTTAAGCTCTAGTTCGAGTTCGTTTAAACTCGACTTGAATGAATTAAGCTTTTAGCGAGTCGAACATGTCATTTACACGCTATGATCTAATAGAGTTTACAATGGCGATGCAAATGATTCTATAATCTATAATCTATAATCTGGGCTTAAGATTGTATCTGCTTAGGTAAACCCAATCATCGCCCGTATGTCAGTTATAGATTAAACTATTTATCAATCGAGAAGTTGAAAAACACTTTAGAGTTTGTCTAAATAAGTAACTTCACACCTACCTATTTATAATGTCATGCCCTTCTCACAACATATCTATGCCACTCTAGATCCTTCCATTTGAATCATTTATAATGGGCGACTACTCACTGAATGAATAATGAAAGTCAAGTACTTTATACAGAGGACTAAAACAACTAGATAAGGAAACAAAAAATGGATAAAAACTTTATTAAAACATAACCATACAACTAATGAGAAACTAAATCAAACTCTTCCTTTGATGGTTTGTACTCCAAGTCGAAGGCTTGTTCTTCAACTTGAACTCATCCAACACCCTTTTAGAACCTTTTGAAACCTATATGCATCAGATATAGCCTACTAGCCAACGATTTTGTCATGTCAAACTCTCTAACTTTTCTCAGTTTTTGACATGAGTGACTTCTTTGACGACTTCTCTTAGTACTCTGTCACAAGACTCTGTATTATCGTACTATGAGGCTTTTTCATTATATTCCTTCTCTCCATCTTAGACAATGTCGCCGACAACCTAGCTTCTCCTTCAAGAGGTACGGTGACCCCTTGATGCTAATCCCAAAATTGTTCTTGCCATCAAACTTCTGTAAGTCAAACTTCGTTTCAGTCATTTCACACTAGGGATATTCGTCAAAATACACTTTTTTTAAAAAAAAAATCGTTCAAAATACACTTTTTTAAAAAAAATTGTCTTTTTACACCATTAGGTCGACCAACAATATGGTCGACCACCCCTTTACTTGGTCGACCACCTCATTTTTCAAGGTGGTCGACTAAACTTCAATCAGAGAATGGTCGACTACCACCTCAATTGGCTATGGTCGCCCGCGTTGTTTTTTTGCTTGTGGTCGACCATAGCCAATTGAGGTGGTAGTCGACCATGCTTACATGGTAGTCGACCATGCTAAGATTAAAGTTTGGTCGACCACCTTGAAAAATGAGGTGGTCGACCAAGTAAAGGGGTGGTCGACCATATTGTTGGTCGACCTAATGGTGTAAAAAGATATTTTTTTTAAAAAGTGTATTTTGAACGAATTTTTTTTAAAAGAAGTGTATTTTGGCGGATTTCCCTTCACACTATCAATTTCAAAGTTCTCAGCGAATTACTCAATTGCCTCTTTTCTCACTCAAGAATTACAATTTGACTCTTATACTAACTGTTGTAATTAAATCGACAAGAAAAAACGAAACTAAACTTGATTGATTGCCAAATGCTTTCGAAAGTGCAAAATTATTAATGAATTAAATTACGTGTGAACGAATTCTAAACCCTAAATTAACTCAATTATACGCTAAAGTACACCAATGGACTGTCATGATTTAGCTTTCAGGGATTCCTTCACCAAAGTGATCGGTAATGGTGCTGAAACTACTTTTTGGAATGAGACATGGGTGGGTGATGTGCCTCTTAAAAGCATATGCAAACGACTTCTTTGTTTAGAAACTGAAAAGTTTGCTGAGAGGGTACAATGGATTGGGTTGAATTGCACAAGTTTATGGGGTTGGTCGAGGCAGCCTATGGGTCGAGCTCATGGAGAACTAGAGGATCTGGAAGCGCTGCTATCATAAGTTACAATTGATCCTGTGAAATCAGACGCATGGAGGTGGCAACTCTCGGGTAATGGTGTTTTCACAACCAAGGTTTTATCTGAACTTTTGGACTTGAAATTCTGACAGCGGGTACAAATGCATCTGAAACCTTGCGTAACAATTTAACACCTAAAAAAATTGAAGCTTTTGTTTGGAGAGCGAGAAAAAAGAGACTTCCGGCATTGGTAGAACTAGATAAACGGGGTATTGATCTACACTCTCTTCGTTGTCCACTATGTGATGACGATGTAGAAACGGTGGATCATGCCGCCATTTTTTGCAAACACGCACTCGATATTTGGTAGAAGGTTTTCGAATGGTGGGGTGTGAATGTAGCATCGACTTTAAGTGTAGTGACCCGAACTTTTCCATGTTTATATATATTAATTGAGATTGATATTTACATGATTAAATGTTTCCAACATGTTAAGCAATCAAACTTGTTAAGACTTGATTAATTGAAATATGTTTCATATAGACAATTGACCACCCAAGTTGACCGGTGATTCACGAACATTAAAACTTGTAAAAACTATATGATGACATATATATGGATATATATATAGTTAACATGATACTATGATAAGTAAACATATCATTAAGTATATTAACAATGAACTACATATGTAAAAACAAGACTACTAACTTAATGATTTTTAAACGAGACATATATGTAACGATTATCGTTGTAAAGACATTTAATGTATATATATATCATATTAAGAGATATTCATACATGATAATATCATGATAATATAATAATTTAAAATCTCATTTGATATTATAAACATTGGGTTAACAACATTTAACAAGATCGTTAACCTAAAAGTTTCAAAACAACACTTACATGTAACGACTAACGATGACTTAACGACTCAGTTAAAATGTATATACATGTAGTGTTTTAATATGTATTTATACACTTTTGAAAGACTTCAATACACTTATCAAAATACTTCTACTTAACAAAAATGCTTACAATTACATCCTCGTTCAGTTTCATCAACAATTCTACTCGTATGCACCCGTATTCGTACTCGTACAATACACAGCTTTTAGATGTATGTACTATTGGTATATACACTCCAATGATCAGCTCTTAGCAGCCCATGTGAGTCACCTAACACATGTGGAAACCATCATTTGGCAACTAGCATGAAATATCTCATAAAATTACAAAAATATGAGTAATCATTCATGACTTATTTACATGAAAACAAAATTTCATATCCTATATATCTAATCCATACACCAACGACCAAAAACACCTACAAACACTTTCATTCTTCAATTTTCTTCATCTAATTAATCTCTCTCAAGTTCTATCTTCAAGTTCTAAGTGTTCTTCATATATTCTACAAGTTCTAGTTACATAAAATCAAGAATACTTTCAAGTTTGCTAGCTCACTTCCAATCTTGTAAGGTGATCATCCAACCTCAAGAAATCTTTATTTCTTACAGTAGGTTATCATTCTAATACAAGGTAATAATCATATTCAAACTTTGGTTCAATTTCTATAACTATAACAATCTTATTTCAAGTGATGATCTTACTTGAACTTGTTTTCGTGTCATGATTCTGCTTCAAAAACTTCGAGCCATCCAAGGATCCGTTGAAGCTAGATCCATTTTTCTCTTTTCCAGTAGGTTTATCCAAGGAACTTAAGGTAGTAATGATGTTCATAACATCATTCGATTCATACATATAAAGCTATCTTATTCGAAGGTTTAAACTTGTAATCACTAGAACATAGTTTAGTTAATTCTAAACTTGTTCGCAAATAAAAGTTAATCCTTCTAACTTGACTTTTAAAATCAACTAAACACATGTTCTATATCTATATGATATGCTAACTTAATGATTTAAAACCTGGAAACACGAAAAACACCGTAAAACCGGATTTACGCCGTCGTAGTAACACCACGGGCTGTTTTGGGTTAGTTAATTAAAAACTATGATAAACTTTGATTTAAAAGTTGTTATTTTGAGAAAATGATTTTTATTATGAACATGAAACTATATCCAAAAATTATGGTTAAACTCAAAGTGGAAGTATGTTTTCTAAAATGGTCATCTAGACGTCGTTCTTTCGACTGAAATGACTACCTTTACAAAAACGACTTGTAACTTATTTTTCCAACTATAAACCTATAATTTTTCTGTTTAGATTCATAAAATAGAGTTCAATATGAAACCATAGCAATTTGATTCACTCAAAACGGATTTAAAATGAAGAAGTTATGGGTAAAACAAGATTGGATAATTTTTCTCATTTTAGCTACGTGAAAATTGGTAACAAATCTATTCCAACCATAACTTAATCAACTTGTATTGTATATTATGTAATCTTGAGATACCATAGACACGTATACAATGTTTCGACCTATCATGTCGACACATCTATATATATTTCGGAACAACCATAGACACTCTATATGTGAATGTTGGAGTTAGCTATACAGGGTTGAGGTTGATTCCAAAATATATATAGTTTGAGTTGTGATCAATACTGAGATACGTATACACTGGGTCGTGGATTGATTCAAGATAATATTTATCGATTTATTTCTGTACATCTAACTGTGGACAACTAGTTGTAGGTTACTAACGAGGACAGCTGACTTAATAAACTTAAAACATCAAAATATATTAAAAGTGTTATAAATATATTTTGAACATACTTTGATATATATGTATATATTGTTATAGGTTCGTGAATCAACCAGTGGCCATGTCTTACTTCCCGACGAAGTAAAAATCTGTGAAAGTGAGTTATAGTCCCACTTTTAAAATCTAATATTTTTGGGATGAGAATACATGCAGGTTTTATAAATGATTTACAAAATAGACACAAGTACGTGAAACTACATTCTATGGTTGAATTATCAAAATTGAATATGCCCCTTTTTATTAAGTCTGGTAATCTAAGAATTAGGGAACAGACACCCTAATTGACGCGAACTCTAAAGATAGATCTATTGGGCCTAACAAACCCCATCCAAAGTACCGGATGCTTTAGTACTTCGAAATTTATATCATATCCGAAGGATGTCCCGGAATGATGGGGATATTCTTATATATGCATCTTGTTAATGTTGGTTACCAGGTGTTCACCATATGAATGATTTTTTTCTCTATGTATGGGATGTATATTGAAATATGAAATCTTGTGGTCTATTGTTACGATTTGATATATATAAGTTAAACCTATAACTCACCAACATTTTTGTTGACGTTTAAAGCATGTTTATTCTCAGGTGAATACTAAGAGCTTCCGCTGTTGCATACTAAAATAAGGACAAGATTTGGAGTCCATGTTTGTATGATACTGTGTAAAAACTGCATTCAAGAAAATGATTTCGATGTAACATATTTGTATTGTAAACCATTATGTAATGGTCGTGTGTAAACATGATATTTTAGATTATCATTATTTGATAATCTACGTAAAGCTTTTTAAACCTTTATTTATGAAATAAAGGTTATGGTTTGTTTTAAAAATGAATGCAGTCTTTGAAAAACGTCTCATATAGAGGTCAAAACCTCGCAACGAAATCAATTAATATGGAACGTTTTTAATCAATAAGAACGGGACATTTCAGTTGGTATCCGAGCGTTGGTCTTAGAGAACCAGAATTTTGCATTAGTGTGTCTTATCGAGTTTGTTAGGATGCATTAGTGAGTCTGGACTTCGACCGTGTTTAGTTGAAAAATGATTGCTTAACAAATTTTGTTGGAAACTATATATTTTTAACATGTGAATATTATGTGATATATTAATCTCTTAACGCGTTTGATATTATGTGATAGATGTCTACCTCTAGAACAAGTTCCATTGACTCACCTAATAATAATGAAGAGTCAAATGTAAATTGGAATGATTCGTGGACTGATTCACAAGTTCCCGAAGAGGAACCGGAAGAAGAGTCGGAACCGGAAGAAGAATCGGAACCGGATGAAGAAATAGAACTGGTGGGGGAAATAATAAAACGGTTAAGTAAAAGAAAATCCTCAACCAACCGACCAAGGTTAATTATGGTCAATGGTGTTTCCGCCAAGGAAGCAAAATATTGGGAGGATTACCAATTCTCCGATGAATCGGATTCCGACGAGAATTCCGATGATGTTATAGAAATTACCCCAACTGAATTTAAAAAGGCAAAAGAAAATAATAAGGGAAAGGGCATAAAAATAGAGAAATCTAATTCCAACCCCGATGAACTTTATATGTATCGTCAACCCCCGAAGTCCTTAAGTTGTAACAATGACCCGGGAACCTCTAAACCACCAGGTTTTTCTAAACCAATGTGGAAAATTACGGCTCGTATGAGGGGAACATCATATATCCCTAGAAACTTGGCAAAACGAACCAAAACCGAAGAAGAAGAAACGAGCGAGTCGGAATAAGATAGTTGTATTCGTGTGGTGTAATATATGTAATATAGTGTGCTTATGCTTTATGATATATGTAAAAATTGCTTGTATTAATAAGTATTTTTTTTATGAATCTAACTCTTGTCTATTTTACAGTTTAAAAACACAAAATGGATAGACAACCCAATATTTTAAGAGACCTACCCGGAGACATGATTGATGAAATCTTGTCTAGAGTCGGTCAGAATTCCTCGGCACAACTATTTAAGGCGAGATCAGTTTGTAAGACATTCGAAGAACGTTCCAAGAATGTCTTGGTTTATAAGAGACTTTCGTTTGAAAGATGGGGGATATCACATTGGGAAACCCATAAGTTACGATGTGTTTACTTTGACGCATATATTGCGGGGAACCCAAATGCTATTTTACGCAACGGGTTAAGAAATTATTTTGACTCAATATATCCGAATATTGGACTTCGTGATTTAGAAAAAGCGGCTAACATGCAACATAAAGAAGCATGTTATGCTTACGGATTAGTAATGTTCGCTTCTCACCAAAGTGAGAACAAGAACATCGGGCTACAACTATTAAACAAAACGTTTCCACAAGTGATGGAGTCGGTAATTGGGGTAAGAAATGAGGTTTTTAGATTATTACGGGACTGTTGGACATTACATAACCCTCGTCCCTTTGACGATGTTACAACACGCTGTCTTATCAACGTCCATAACGGTTATGTTCCACAAGACCAAGGATGGGAAGTAGTCCTAGTAAAACCAGAATGCATGACTTGTTTCTGGACGTATGAATTACGTGTTTTTATTGCCTTTGCTGAACGACTTGTGTACTAGCTAGAATTATCTTCACAACTATCTTGTATCAAAGTTATTGTGTGCTATATTTCATGCTTTATGTAAAATAAGCGGTATTGTAAGTTTGTAAAATATTGTATAAAAGTTTGAACGCGAAATATTATTATAATCAGTTTTTCATATAGAATTGTAGTAGTTGAATTGTATATTAGCTACTAAGTATGAACTTAACGGGTAGGTACTACCCGAATTTAAACTTATAAAATGCTAATATGAAGAAAAAGCTTTTATAAATGAGTTCATATTATGCTACGAAATACTATTAACTACTCTTAATATTCTGTATGATTAACTTGTTCCATTTGACTATTTTGAAGGCAATGGCACCGACTACTCGACACACCGTGAATATGAATGAAGAGGAATTCCGTACTTTTCTAGCTTCAAACATAGCCGCAGTACAGGCTGCGCTATATACCAACAATAACCTTGGATCTAGCAGTACAGGAAATCGTGTAGGGTGCACCTACAAAGAATTCACTGCCTGCAAACCTTTGGAATTTGATGGAACCGAAGGACCGATCGGATTGAAACGGTGGACCGAGAAGGTCGAATCGGTGTTTGCCATAAGTAAGTGTACTGAAGAGGACAAAGTGAAGTACGCTACGCATACCTTCACAGGTTCTGCGTTAACATGGTGGAATACCTATCTAGAGCAAGTGTGACAAGACGATGCGTACGCACTACCGTGGTCAGCATTCAAGCACTTGATGAACGAGAAGTACCGTCCCAGAACCGAGGTCAATAAGCTCAAGACAGAACTTAGAGGGTTACGAACCCAAGGATTTGATATTACCACGTACGAAAGACGATTCACAGAATTGTGCCTATTGTGTCCGGGAGCATTCGAAGATGAGGAAGAGAAGATCGACGCATTTGTGAAAGGATTACCGGAAAGAATCCAAGAAGATATAAGTTCACACGAGCCTGCCTCTATACAACAGGCATGTAGAATGGCTCACAAACTAGTGAACCAGATTGAAGAAAGAATTAAAGAACAGACTGCTGAAGAGGCCAATGTGAAGCAAGTCAAAAGAAAGTGGGAGGAAAACGGTGATAAGAATCACCAATACAACAACAACAGCAATTACAACAATAATCGCAAAAATTATCCCAACAATCGCAACATCAATCTCAACTACAACAAACGGCCCAACAACAACAACAACAACAACAGCAACAACAACAACAGCAACATCAACTACAACAATAATCCCAACAACAATAATAACCGCAACAACAACAACAATCAGAAGCAGCTATGCCAAAGGTGTGAAAAGTATCACTCGGGGTTCTGCACAAAATTTTGCAACAAGTGTAAAAGAAATGGTCATAGCGCGGCGAAGTGTGAGGTCTACGGACCAGGGGTTAATAGAACGAAAGGAACAAATGGTGTCAGAACGAGTAATGGCGGAGCAAGCAGTGTCGGAGCAAGTTATGCCAATGTAGTTTGTTATAAATGTGGAAAACCGGGCCACATTATTAGAAATTGCCCGAACCAGGAGAACACGAATGGACAAGGCCGCGGAAGAGTTTTCAATATTAATGCGGCAGAGGCACAGGAAGACCCGGAGCTTGTTACGGGTACGTTTCTTATTGACAATAAATCTGCTTACGTTTTATTTAATTCGGGTGTGGATAGAAGCTATATGAGTAGAGATTTTTGTGTTAAATTAAGTTGTCCATTGACGCCTTTGGATAGTAAATTTTTACTCGAATTAGCAAATGGTAAATTAATTTCAGCAGATAATATATGTCGAAATCGAGAAATTAAACTGGTTAGCGAAACATTTAAGATTGATTTGATACCAGTAGAGTTAGGGAGTTTTGATGTGATAATCGGTATGGACTGGTTGAAAGAAGTGAAAGCAGAGATCGTTTGTTACAAAAATGCAATTCGCATTATACGAGAAAAAGAAAAACCCTTAATGGTGTACGGAGAAAAGGGCAACACGAAGCTACATCTTATTAGTAATTTGAAGGCACAAAAACTAATAAGAAAAGGTTGCTATGCTGTTTTAGCACACGTTGAGAAAGTACAAACTGAAGAAAAGAGCATCAATGATGTTCCCGTTGCAAAAGAATTTCCCGATGTATTTCTGAAAGAATTACCGGGATTACCCCCACATCGATCCGTTGAATTTCAAATAGATCTTGTACCAGGAGCTGCACCAATAGCTCGTGCTCCTTACGGACTCGCACCCAGCGAGATGAAAGAACTGCAAAGCCAATTACAAGAACTTTTAGAGCGTGGTTTCATTCGACCAAGCACATCACCGTGGGGAGCTCCTGTTTTGTTTGTCAAGAAGAAAGATGGTACATTCAGGTTGTGTATCGACTACCGAGAGTTAAACAAACTTACCATCAAGAACCGCTACCCACTACCGAGAATCGACGACTTATTTGATCAACTACAAGGCTCGTCTGTTTATTCAAAGATTGACTTACGTTCCGGGTATCATCAAATGCGGGTGAAAGAAGATGATATTCCAAAGACTGCTTTCAGAACACGTTACGGTCATTACGAGTTTATGGTCATGCCGTTTGGTTTAACTAATGCACCCGCTGTGTTCATGGACCTTATGAACCGAGTGTGTGGACCATACCTTGACAAGTTTGTCATTGTTTTCATTGATGACATACTTATTTACTCAAAGAATGACCAAGAACACGGTGAACATTTGAGAAAGGTGTTAGAAGTATTGAGGAAGGAAAAACTGTACGCTAAGTTTTCAAAGTGTGCATTTTGGTTAGAAGAAGTTCAATTCCTCGGTCACATAGTGAACAAAGAAGGTATTAAGGTGGATCCGGCAAAGATAGAAACTGTTGAAAAGTGGGAAACCCCGAAAACTCCGAAACACATACGCCAGTTTTTAGGACTAGCTGGTTACTACAGAAGGTTCATCCAAGACTTTTCCAGAATAGCAAAACCCTTGACCGGATTAACGCATAAAGGGAAGAAATTTGAATGGAATGATGAACAAGAGAAAGCGTTTCAGTTATTGAAGAAAAAGCTAACTACGGCACCTATATTGTCATTGCCTGAAGGGAATGATGATTTTGTGATTTATTGTGACGCATCAAAGCAAGGTCTCGGTTGTGTATTAATGCAACGAACGAAGGTGATTGCTTATGCGTCTAGACAATTGAAGATTCACGAACAAAATTATACGACGCATGATTTGGAATTAGGCGCGGTTGTGTTTGCATTAAAGACTTGGAGGCACTACTTATATGGGGTCAAAAGTATTATATATACCGACCACAAAAGTCTCCAACACATATTTAATCAGAAACAACTGAATATGAGGCAGCGTAGGTGGATTGAATTATTGAATGATTATGACTTTGAGATTCGTTACCACCCGGGAAAGGCAAATGTGGTAGCCGATGCCTTGAGCAGGAAGGACAGAGAACCCATTCGAGTAAAATCTATGAATATAATGATTCATAATAACCTTACTACTCAAATAAAGGAGGCGCAACAAGGAGTTTTAAAAGAGGGAAATTTAAAGGATGAAATACCCAAAGGATCGGAGAAGCATCTTAATATTCGGGAAGACGGAACCCGGTATAGGGCTGAAAGGATTTGGGTACCAAAATTTGGAGATATGAGAGAAATGGTACTTAGAGAAGCTCATAAAACCAGATACTCCATACATCCTGGAACGGGGAAGATGTACAAAGATCTTAAGAAACATTTTTGGTGGCCGGGTATGAAAGCCGATGTTGCTAAATACGTAGGAGAATGTTTGACGTGTTCTAAGGTCAAAGCTGAGCATCAGAAACCATCAGGTCTACTTCAACAACCCGAAATCCCGGAATGGAAATGGGAAAACATTACCATGGATTTCATCACTAAATTGCCAAGGACTGCAAGTGGTTTTGATACTATTTGGGTAATAGTTGATCGTCTCACCAAATCCCCACACTTCCTACCAATAAGAGAAGATGACAAGATGGAGAAGTTAGCACGACTGTATTTGAAGGAAGTCATCTCCAGACATGGAATACCAATCTCTATTATCTCTGATAGGGATGGCAGATTTATTTCAAGATTCTGGCAGACATTACAGCAAGCATTAGGAACTCGTCTAGACATGAGTACTGCCTATCATCCACAAACTGATGGGCAGAGCGAAAGGACGATACAAACGTTTGAAGACATGCTACGAGCATGTGTTATTGATTTCGGAAATAGTTGGGATCGACATCTACCGTTAGCAGAATTTTCCTACAACAACAGCTACCATTCAAGCATTGAGATGGCGCCGTTTGAAGCACTTTATGGTAGAAAGTGCAGGTCTCCGATTTGTTGGAGTGAAGTGGGGGATAGACAGATTACGGGTCCGGAGATTATACAAGAAACTACCGAGAAGATCATCCAAATTCAACAACGGTTGAAAACCGCCCAAAGTCGACAAAAGAGCTACGCTGACATTAAAAGAAAAGATATAGAATTTGAAATTGGAGAGATGGTCATGCTTAAAGTTGCACCTTGGAAAGGCGTTGTTCGATTTGGTAAACGAGGGAAATTAAATCCAAGGTATATTGGACCATTCAAGATTATTGATCGTGTCGGACCAGTAGCTTACCGACTTGAGTTACCTCAACAATGTAACATCCCGCCTTTTTCCATTTACTTTTCCGTTATACTAATATAAAGTCCGTTATATGTTTATAACATCTCCCGTTGATACGCGTTTTAAATTATCTCGTTTAGGTAATTCCCGCACCCGAACGAAAGTTGAGGGACTAAACTTGACAATGGATCAAACCCTTGACTAGGTCAAAGGGTCAAACCCCTTTCACCCATTCATTACCATCTCTCTCTCTCTCTCTCTCTTTCTCTCTAGCAAGAACACACCCAATTTCCTTTCTCATTCATTCATCATCTAAATCCGGATTAGGGAGCTAGCAACCAAATAAATTACATATTCGTGATCCTCTCTTCATCCTCTTCATTTTGGTACCAACTTCATCTCATTTGGGTAACTTTCTAAAATCACTAGATTTTGTGTTCTTGATGTTTTTAACTTATAAAAGTGTTAATTAGTGTCTATGGCTCAAGTCTAACATGAATATATGATTTATATGCTCGATCTCGTTGTTTTAGTGTAACTAGCATGAACTTGAATTTTGGTGTGTTGTTCTTGAATTTTGGATGATCATATGTTGTTAGATGTTAAAAGTTGATGCTTTAATTGTGTTACTAGCATCTCTAGCTTTAATTTGATGTGTAGGTTGCCTTAGAAAACTTCATGAACTTGATTATTGATTTTGGTGAATTTGGGTTAGGGTTTGATGAACTTGAAATGGACTTTTGATGCATTGAATGCCATGGATTATTATTGGTAAGTGTTTAGTTGGATTGTATGCTTGATTACCTTCGAAACGGCATATCATTCATGTAAATTGGTTGCCCGAATCATTGAATTGCATTTATGAACTTGTATGCGGTTAATGTTAAGCATTAGATGCGGTTTTGGTTGTTGTAATAGGTAGATTGATTGATGAAATGTGTTTAGTTGTTTTCCTTGTCAAATTACCTTTCCAACGATATATAGTATGCATTTTGGATGTTTTCGGTTCATAAAATATGTTAATTTGAGTTTTGGTTCGTGACTTGGACCATTTTTTTCTGCAAACTGCATGATTCTCAGGTATTGCGCGCCGCGCATTTACCCGCGCGCCGCGCAGAATCAGAAATCCCAGATGTTTGCCTTCTTGGTTGAGTTCTGACCAGAAATTGCACTGGGTGCGCGCCGCGCAACCCATTGCGCGCCGCGCATATGCCCAGCTCATTTTTGTTTTTATTTTTCCTTTCACAAAATGTTTCCCGCTTAACCGTAACTCCGATTAACATGAAACTTGGCCATTCTGCTCATAAATGATTTCTCATCATGGGAAAATTGTCGGATACCCGACCCGACCCCGTTGACTTTGACTTTGACCAAGTTTGACTTTTAGTCAAACATAACCAAACGATTATACAATCGTTCTAACATACTTAACTACTTGTATCGTGCATGAAACTTGACAAATTGATTCACATGCTATATTAATCGAGTCGTAACGAGCCATAGGACTAATTGAACATCTTTGACCTATCGTGTTTACCGTTATTGATACAACCTATTGTTTAGGTCAAGATTAGCATTGTTCTTTGCACACGTTTACTTGTTGAAGTACTTTACTACTCGTGCACTCAAGGTGAGATCATAGTCCCACTTTTACTCTTTTTGAACTTATATTGGGATGAGAAAACATAAACGATTCTTTTGAACTAAGTGAACACAAGAACGGGAAAACAAACATTCTACATACGAGTTTAGAACAAAAATCCTCAATTCGATTATCATTAGTTACACTTGCCGGGTGTAAGCGAGAACTTATATTATATGGCCATATGGGTTGACAACCCTCATCTTTGACGGTTCGCTACCGTCTACGGATGAAATATATTTTCGAGAATCAGTGTTTGTTCTAGCACTAAGTGATGGGGTATACAATGGAAGGAATGTTAAGCTTTGATAATTGGGTGCTCGTGAAACAAACTTTTGGAATGTATTACTATTATTTCATTGATGCAAATCTTGTGGTTCACTTGTACTTACTTACTTAAACCTATGATTTCACCAACGTTTTCGTTGACAGATTTCTATGTTTTTCTCAGGTCCTTGAACGATACATGATACATGCTTCCGCTCATTATTTTGATACTTGCATTGGATGTCGAGTATATATGCATACATGGAGCGTCTCTTGGATACTTTTAAATTATGTCGCATAAATTTCATTTGTACTTAAAACTATGTATCGTAACTTGTGGTGGAACTATTCTTGTAAACTTGAACAACCTTTACATTTGAAATGAATGCGACATATCTTTTGGTCAAACGTTGTTTTAAAGACTTATGACCACGTAACGGGACCTAAGTAGACGGCGCCGTCAATGACGATTTGGTCGGGTCGCTACAGATGGTATCAGAGCTGGTTTAACCTTAGCCGTAAAGGTAGTCACGCGCGCCGGCTGTCAGGCCGGGCACTCATACGGACTATGCTTTTTGGCGGGTTAATCGTAGAGGGGGTTCTCACAGTGTTACCTGTGACGAAGCATTGGCTCTTACCCCTTGCGATCCCTTGGAATTTGAGGGTTGGCAGTTTGGCAGAAATGCGGGCCGTAAAATCAGTGTCTGAGGTACACTCAGTGGTCACCAAGCGGTTAGCTGGAAAGGCACTGGGTGGGTTTCTACCCCATCTGTCGCTACAGATGGTATCAGAGCGTTGGTTGTAGGGATTTAGAGTTCATTGGTGTCAACCTCGAGTCATAGGGTACATTGGTGAGTCTAGACTACAACCGGCATATAGACTTGAAGTAGGAATTACTTGACTACTTGTGCATTTATACTCGAACGCTTCTACTCATATCTACTCTTAGTTCATCTTAATCTCACGTTGTTTAATTTGATTGACACGCCACCTTGACTTTATAGAATAATATCGAATGCACATATGAATCAGGGTAATATAATTTCCGGGATTATATTACGGTGACTCATATGAACGTTCCGACATTATGGCATAAAGAATTTAAGGCGAGTCGAGGAAAAACTTCTCTTTATCTTTATTCTATATCACGGTTAGTATTATTGAGGATACTAATCAATGATATTCTTGTGTCTTGAAGGAACAATGGCTCCTCGTCGTGTACGCCGCAATGAAACTCCCGAACAAGCTCTCGAACGGATGATAGCTACCGCCGTAGATGCGGCCATGGCCGGTCACTCATCCAACAACAATAATAATAACAACCACAACAACAACAACAACAACAACAACAATGGAGCCGGAAACTCAAACGAGGGATGCTCCTATAAAGCTTTCATGGGGTGCAAACCTCACACTTTTGATGGAACCGGGGGACCGGTCGTGCTCACCCGATGGTTTGAGCAAACGGAATCCGTCTTTAGCATAAGCGGTTGTCGGGACCAAGACAAGGTCAAATACTCCACTCACACTTTCTCCGGAATTGCTCTAACATGGTGGAACACCTATGTTCAATCGGTGGGTACCGATGAAGCTCATGCCCTCTCTTGGGCCGATCTAAAGGAAAAGATGATTGTTGAATATTTTCCGCGCGAAGAAACCCGAAAGCTTGAGGAAGAACTAAGAGCTTTGAAAGCGGTCGGAAACGATCTTAAAGCTTATAATCAACGCTTCGCCGAACTATCCTTGATGTGTCCTAATCTTGTTAACCCCGAATCTCAAAGGATTGAGCTCTACATGCTCGGTCTTCCAAAAAGCATCAAACAAGGGGTGATGTCATCCAAACCCACTACTCATCAAGCCGCTATGAACATGGCTCGCCAACTAATTGAAACGGTTGACGAAATCGCAGTTCCGGCACCTAAGGCCGAGGATAAATCGGGCGGCAACAAAAGAAAGTGGGAACCCTCCCAATCAAGCAACAACAACTTTGCTAAGAAGCCTTACACCTCCGACGGCAAGAAAGGTTATGCCGGGAACCTACCTCTTTGCAACAAATGCAACAAAAATCACTTTGGCGAATGTAGTAAGTTAATTTGCCACCGGTGCCAAGGAGTTGGTCATAAGGCCAACGATTGTAAAAGTGCCACTCCCGTCGCTCGAAAGTGGCCCAATGCACCAAAGACGGGCACTTGTTACGAATGTGGCCAAACGGGTCATTATAGAAATGCATGCCCAAAGAAGAAAGATAACCCCAATACGCGCGACCGAGCTTTCAACATCAACACCGAGGAAGCCCGGGATGACACTGAACTAGTCACGGGTACGTTTCTTCTCAACAATTCTTATGTCTCTTGCTTATTCGATTCGGGTGCCGATAAATGCTTTGTATCCAAGACCTTGACTCATTCTTTTAGCACTCCACCTCTTCCATTAGATACCACTTATACCATTGAAGTGGCTAACGGGAAACTATTAAGTGCCAACACATATTACCGGGGGTGTACGTTAAACATTTTGGGTAAGGAATTTGAAATTGACTTGATACCCATGGAACTAGGAAGCTTTGATGTAATAATCGGTATGAATTGGTTAGTCAAAACGAAATCTCACATTCTTTGCGATCTTAACGCAATCCGAATTCCTATCGAGAATGGTGAACCTTTGATTGTCTATGGCGATAAGAGTTGCACCAGACTCAACCTCGTTTCGTGCCTTAAAGTTAGAAAACTGCTCCGTAAGGGTTGTTTTGCGATCCTTGCCCACGTTAAGAAAGTCGAGTCCGATGATAAGCATATCGATGATGTGCCAATTGTTAGTGACTATTCCGATGTATTTCCCGATGAATTGCCGGGTCTTCCGCCTCATCGACCGGTTGAATTCCAAATCGATCTTATCCCGGGAGCCGCACCCGTAGCACGTGCACCATATAGGCTCACTCCATCTGAAATGCAAGAATTGCAAAGTCAAATCCAAGAACTACTTGATCGAGGTTTTATCCAACCTAGCCATTCACCTTGGGGCGCTCCGATTTTGTTTGTTAAAAAGAAAGACGGATCCCTACGAATGTGCATTGATTATCGTGAACTAAATAAATTGACGGTTAAGAACCGATATCCTCTTCCTCGCATCGATGACCTCTTTGATCAACTACAAGGGTCTTGTGTATATTCGAAAATCGATCTCCGCTCGGGTTATCATCAATTAAGGGTTAAGGGGGAAGATGTCTCCAAAACCGCTTTCCGAACTCGTTATGGTAGTTATGAATTCCTTGTCATGCCATTTGGTCTCACTAACGCACCGGCGGTGTTCATGGATCTTATGAACCGCGTGTGCAAACCGTATCTCGATAAATTCGTTATTGTGTTCATCGATGACATATTGATCTATTCTAAAAATGAAGAAGAGCACGAACAACATCTCCGACTTGTGCTTGAACTTTTAAGACAAGAACAACTCTATGCCAAATTCTCCAAGTGTGAATTTTGGTTAAAGGAAGTTCAATTTCTTGGTCATGTTGTAAGTGACCAAGGTATTAAAGTCGATCCAACGAAAATCGAAGCCATTAGCAAATGGGAGACTCCTACTACTCCTACTCACATTCGTCAATTTTTGGGTCTCGCCGGGTACTATCGTAGATTCATCGAAAATTTCTCTTTGGTTGCACGTCCTCTAACCGCATTGACTCACAAGGGAAAGAAATTCATTTGGGCGACCGAACATGAATCCGCATTCCAAATCTTGAAAACGAAGCTAACCACCGCTCCTATCTTGTCACTTCCCGAAGGCAATGATGACTTTGTTGTATATTGCAATGCCTCAAAACATGGTTTTGGGTGTGTATTGATGCAACGAACGAAAGTCATTGCTTATGCTTCTCGACAACTCAAAATTCATGAACGAAACTATACGACACATGATCTCGAACTCGGAGCCGTTGTCTTTGCACTTAAAATGTGGAGACACTATCTTTATGGAACCAAGAGTACTATCTTCACCGATCACAAAAGCCTTCAACACATTTTCGATCAAAAACAACTAAACATGAGACAACGAAGGTGGATTGAAACCTTAAACGATTACGATTGCGAGCTTCGTTACCATCCCGGGAAGGCAAATGTAGTAGCCGATGCCTTAAGTCGAAAAGAAAGAGCGGTGCCTCTCCGTGTCCGAGCTTTAAACATCACCATTCACACCAACCTTAATAGCCAAATTCGGGTAGCCCAAGATGAGGCTCTCAAGGATGAAAACATCTCTCTCGAACACTTGAACGTCCTCACCTCTCGATTCGAAGTTAAAGAAACCGGACTCCGATATTTCGCCGGAAGAATTTGGGTGCCTAGTTATGGGGATCTACTAAGACTTATTTTAGATGAAGCCCATAAGTCACGATACTCGATTCACCCCGGTGCCAATAAGATGTACCACGACCTTAAACAATTATATTGGTGGCCGAACATCAAAAGGGATGTAGCTACTTATGTTTCCAAGTGTTTGACATGTTCCAAGGTCAAAGCCGAACACCAAAGACCGTCCGGACTACTTCAACAACCCGAGATCCCGCAATGGAAGTGGGAAAGAATAACGATGGATTTTATCACCAAACTACCAAAAACGACGGGCGGTTATGATACCATTTGGGTTATTGTTGACCGTCTCACCAAATCCGCACACTTCCTTGCCATGAAAGAAACGGACAAAATGGAGAAACTTGCACAACTTTACATTAAGGAGATCGTAGCCCGACACGGTGTACCATTATCGATTATCTCCGACCGAGATGGCCGTTTCGTTTCTAGATTTTGGCGTACATTGCAAGAAGCGTTGGGAACGCGTTTAGACATGAGCACCGCATATCATCCTCAAACCGATGGACAAAGCGAACGTACAATTCAAACCTTAGAGGACATGTTACGAGCTTGCGTGGTTGATTTCGGAAAAGCTTGGGACAAGCACTTACCTCTCGCCGAGTTCTCTTACAACAATAGTTATCACGCGAGTATTAAAGCCGCACCTTTTGAAGCGCTATATGGCCGAAAATGTCGTTCACCTCTTTGTTGGGCCGAGGTAGGCGACGTGCAAATCACCGGACCCGAACTCATTCACGAAACCACCGAGAAAGTCGTTCAAATCCGAGATAGGCTTAGGACGGCCCGAAGTCGTCAAAAGAGCTATACCGACAAACGACGCAACGATCTTGAATTTCAAGTCGGTGACCGAGTAATGTTAAAAGTCGCACCTTGGAAGGGTGTAATCCGTTTTGGGAAACGTGGGAAGCTAAATCCACGGTATATTGGTCCTTTCGAAATCTTGGAGCGTATTGGAACCGTTGCTTATCGTTTAGATCTTCCACCTCAATTGAACTCCGTTCATCCTACCTTCCATGTATCTAACTTGAAAAAGTGTCTTGCCGAACCCGATATCGTCATCCCTCTCGAAGAACTTACTATTGATGACAAACTTCATTTTGTGGAGGAACCGGTTGAAATTGTGGACACCTCCGTCAAGACATTGAAACAAAGCCGAATCCCGATTGTCAAGGTTCGTTGGAATGCCAAAAGAGGACCCGAGTTTACTTGGGAAAGACAAGATCAAATGCAAAGGAAGTATCCTCATCTATTCGTGAATTCGGAAACGCAAGATCTCGAGGAAGAAACAACGACTACTACGCCTACTTAAATTTCGGGATGAAATTTCTTTTAAGGAGTAGGTAATGTAACATCCCGCCTTTTTCCATTTACTTTTCCGTTATACTAATATAAAGTCCGTTATATGTTTATAACATCTCCCGTTGATACGCGTTTTAAATTATCTCGTTTAGGTAATTCCCGCACCCGAACGAAAGTTGAGGGACTAAACTTGACAAGGGATCAAACCCTTGACTAGGTCAAAGGGTCAAACCCCTTTCACCCATTCATTACCATCTCTCTCTCTCTCTCTCTCTCTTTCTCTCTAGCAAGAACACACCCAATTTCCTTTCTCATTCATTCATCATCTAAATCCGGATTAGGGAGCTAGCAACCAAATAAATTACATATTCGTGATCCTCTCTTCATCCTCTTCATTTTGGTACCAACTTCATCTCATTTGGGTAACTTTCTAAAATCACTAGATTTTGTGTTCTTGATGTTTTTAACTTATAAAAGTGTTAATTAGTGTCTATGGCTCAAGTCTAACATGAATATATGATTTATATGCTCGATCTCGTTGTTTTAGTGTAACTAGCATGAACTTGAATTTTGGTGTGTTGTTCTTGAATTTTGGATGATCATATGTTGTTAGATGTTAAAAGTTGATGCTTTAATTGTGTTACTAGCATCTCTAGCTTTAATTTGATGTGTAGGTTGCCTTAGAAAACTTCATGAACTTGATTATTGATTTTGGTGAATTTGGGTTAGGGTTTGATGAACTTGAAATGGACTTTTGATGCATTGAATGCCATGGATTATTATTGGTAAGTGTTTAGTTGGATTGTATGCTTGATTACCTTCGAAACGGCATATCATTCATGTAAATTGGTTGCCCGAATCATTGAATTGCATTTATGAACTTGTATGCGGTTAATGTTAAGCATTAGATGCGGTTTTGGTTGTTGTAATAGGTAGATTGATTGATGAAATGTGTTTAGTTGTTTTCCTTGTCAAATTACCTTTCCAACGATATATAGTATGCATTTTGGATGTTTTCGGTTCATAAAATATGTTAATTTGAGTTTTGGTTCGTGACTTGGACCATTTTTTTCTGCAAACTGCATGATTCCCAGGTATTGCGCGCCGCGCATTTACCCGCGCGCCGCGCAGAATCAGAAATCCCAGATGTTTGCCTTCTTGGTTGAGTTCTGACCAGAAATTGCACTGGGTGCGCGCCGCGCAACCCATTGCGCGCCGCGCATATGCCCAGCTCATTTTTGTTTTTATTTTTCCTTTCACAAAATGTTTCCCGCTTAACCGTAACTCCGATTAACATGAAACTTGGCCATTCTGCTCATAAATGATTTCTCATCATGGGAAAATTGTCGGATACCCGACCCGACCCCGTTGACTTTGACTTTGACCAAGTTTGACTTTTAGTCAAACATAACCAAACGATTATACAATCGTTCTAACATACTTAACTACTTGTATCGTGCATGAAACTTGACAAATTGATTCACATGCTATATTAATCGAGTCGTAACGAGCCATAGGACTAATTGAACATCTTTGACCTATCGTGTTTACCGTTATTGATACAACCTATTGTTTAGGTCAAGATTAGCATTGTTCTTTGCACACGTTTACTTGTTGAAGTACTTTACTACTCGTGCACTCAAGGTGAGATCATAGTCCCACTTTTACTCTTTTTGAACTTATATTGGGATGAGAAAACATAAACGATTCTTTTGAACTAAGTGAACACAAGAACGGGAAAACAAACATTCTACATACGAGTTTAGAACAAAAATCCTCAATTCGATTATCATTAGTTACACTTGCCGGGTGTAAGCGAGAACTTATATTATATGGCCATATGGGTTGACAACCCTCATCTTTGACGGTTCGCTACCGTCTACGGATGAAATATATTTTCGAGAATCAGTGTTTGTTCTAGCACTAAGTGATGGGGTATACAATGGAAGGAATGTTAAGCTTTGATAATTGGGTGCTCGTGAAACAAACTTTTGGAATGTATTACTATTATTTCATTGATGCAAATCTTGTGGTTCACTTGTACTTACTTACTTAAACCTATGATTTCACCAACGTTTTCGTTGACAGATTTCTATGTTTTTCTCAGGTCCTTGAACGATACATGATACATGCTTCCGCTCATTATTTTGATACTTGCATTGGATGTCGAGTATATATGCATACATGGAGCGTCTCTTGGATACTTTTAAATTATGTCGCATAAATTTCATTTGTACTTAAAACTATGTATCGTAACTTGTGGTGGAACTATTCTTGTAAACTTGAACAACCTTTACATTTGAAATGAATGCGACATATCTTTTGGTCAAACGTTGTTTTAAAGACTTATGACCACGTAACGGGACCTAAGTAGACGGCGCCGTCAATGACGATTTGGTCGGGTCGCTACAAACAACTCGCAGCTGTACATAACACTTTCCACGTCTCGAATTTGAAGAAATGTTTTGCTAAAGAAGATCTCACTATTCCGTTAGATGAAATCCAAATCAACGAAAAACTTCAATTCATCGAAGAACCCGTCGAAATAATGGATCGTGAGGTTAAAAGACTTAAGCAAAACAAGATACCAATTGTTAAGGTTCGATGGAATGCTCGTAGAGGACCCGAGTTCACCTGGGAGCGTGAAGAACAGATAAAGAAGAAATACCCGCATCTATTTCCAGAAGATTCATCAACACCTTCAACAGCTTAAAATTTCGGGACGAAATTTATTTAACGGGTAGGTACTGTAGTGACCCGAACTTTTCCATGTTTATATATATTAATTGAGATTGATATTTACATGATTAAATGTTTCCAACATGTTAAGCAATCAAACTTGTTAAGACTTGATTAATTGAAATATGTTTTATATAGACAATTGACCACCCAAGTTGACCGGTGATTCACGAACATTAAAACTTGTAAAAACTATATGATGACATATATATGGATATATATATAGTTAACATGTGTAACGACCCGCACTTTTTCGATCATACTATACTTATAAGATTAATATTTACATAAATTAAACCTTGCCAACATGATAAGCAATCCAAATTGTCGAGACTTATATTTCCGAAAAGAGTTTTACACAACGTTTGACCGTCTAGTTTGACCGATGATATCACGAACTATACAATATATGATAATTATACGTTTGTGTATATAAATGTATATATACATATTTAACATGATTAATAAATGTTTTAATATCTCATTTTGTATTAATAACAACAAGTTATATGTGTATTTTGAAACTACTAACTTAAGTTTTCAAAACGATAACTATACGTAACGTTATTTGACATAAATACTTAAGACATATAATGTTTATACATATATTGTATAAGTAATGTATTTAATCACTTTTAAAGACTTAAATACATAAAACCATATAAGTGTATTCACAAAAGATAGCTATATTTGAATTCTCATTCCATTTTTCACAAAATTTCTATACGTATACCTAGAGTATTTATACTCGTATCATACCTAGCTTCTATACGTATTTACTAATAGTAAATACACATCAAATCACCACCAAACCTACTCTTGTTACTGCCCTTAGAGCTAGGTAATTGAACTTGGACACAAATAAGGCTAGATACATGAAATCATAACTTGAAATTTTTGTCCTTGTCCCCCCATTCCCACGTTTTTAAGGAGTATGAGTACTCCATCATTTTGATTCATTTTATCTCAAATTCTCTAGCAAAACACACACATACTTTGAAGCCTTAAAACCCTTAATCAATTCAGCAAAGTTTCCAAGAAGATCTAGCTTCAAAAACCATACTAAAACACCATAAGAAAACCATACAAAAACACTTCAAGAAAACCTTCCAAGAACACCAACTTACTTCCAATCTTTCATCCACTTCTATCACCCTTTTGATTCTAGCTTCTTACTCCTCTTTTACAGCAAACTTATCCAAGGAACTTGAGGTAGAATCTATGTTCATAACCTTATTCAATTCATATATATATAGCTATCTTATTTTGTGGTACAAAAGTTTAACAACAAGAACATAGTTTGAATATTTTCAAACTTGTTTGCAAACTAAATAGATCCTTCTAACTTAACTTTTAAAATACTTCAAGACATGTAACATAACTTATTTATATGTTAATTTAACAAGGTAAAACTTGGTTTTTCAAAGTATAAGTATTTTTGGAAAAATGGTCATTAAATGATTTTGTTGTAACAAAATGTTTAACTTCATATGTTTCACTAAACTTTCACTTATGCCGTATGATTTTGAATACAAACCAAGGTATTTATAGTTCATAGTCTTAAAGAAGAACTCGATCCAAGAAGATGGCAATTTGAATCAACAAAAACGGACTTGTAACGAAGAAACTATGACCGAAACAAAATTGGCTATCCTAGACATTTTCAACTTCGGGATTCATTGGAAAAATTTACATAAAATCACATACTTCTAAGATAACATGATATTTTATATATATGTACTCATAATTCAATTTCATATGGTTCAGGATCACCCGTAAGCAACACGAGAAGATTAATCATAAGATCCCATGTTGTACGCAATACGTCATTTGACAACACCGGTACTTTATGTACGCAATACGTCATTTGACAACACCGGTACCGTGGGTCAAGATTAATCTCGACCAATACATATACGATGGGGTTTTATTTATTTCGTTGGGGGTTTTGTTTATTGCGGGTATATTAAACATCTAAAAATGAACCATTAAAATTGAATTACTAACATCGGAATGCTAACTACGGACTAAGGAAATATTCAAAATATTAAAAGTATAACAAGTATATATATATATAACGTTTGTTTTAAAATGAAAACATATTGATATATTATATATGGATAGGTTCGTGATATCAACCGGAAGACCGAGTCAAAATATATATATCATCAAGACAAGGGTGAGTATATAGTCCCACTTTTAAACTCTAAATATTTCGGGATGAGAATACATGTATTTTATGTTTTACATTATGGACACAAGTAACTGAAAAAAATATATTCTACGTTGAGTTGTACCACTGGCATACTTCCCTGTAGCTTGGTAACTAATATTTACAGCGGTATTGTAAACGCGAATCCTGTTGATAGATCTATCGGGCCTGACAACCCCAACCGGACTGGACGACCAGTATTCAACGGTTGCACAGTACTTCGTTTTGTGACTACACTTGGTACGGTGTAGTAAGATTTCATATTAAAGGGAATATGCGACGTGAAAATGTTAAGTATGGTTACCAAGTGCTCAACCACTTAGAATACTTTTATTAAACTGTTTATATACGAAATCTTGTGGTCTATATATATATTGCTGCCGGCATTAAACCTATATCTCACCAACTTTATGTTGACGTTTTAAACATGTTTATTCTCAGGTGATAATTAGAAGTTTCCGCTGCATCATGTTGGATCTAACCAGGATCTTGCGTACGCATGTTTGTGTCAAAAATAAAACTGCATATCCGAGATGTTGTATTGTAAAATATGCTAGAAACCGTGTTGTTGTCATCATTTGTAAAGTTTGTAAGTCGAAGATTATCGCTAAACGTTAATCTTCTTTTTATTGTCTTAAGCTTGTAACAAAAATAATGGTTATGGTTTGTAATGTATAATATATGCAGTTTTCTTTCAAAAATGTCTCATATAGAGGTCAATACCTCGCAATGAAATCATACGTTATCTAACGCGTTCTTATGGTTAAGGACGGGTTATGACATGTGGTATCAGAGCGTTGGTCTTAGCGAACCAGGTTTGCATTAGTGTGTCTAACCGAGAAGTCGTTAGGATACATTAGTAAAGTCTGGACTTTGACCGGGTCTGATTTTAAAAACCATTGCTTATCACTGTTGGTTAAAAATTTATATGTAAATATTATGTAAGTACTAATGGGTTAGTTGTTATGTGATAGATGTCGGGCTCGAAACTTATTATCACATTCAGCGACTCCGAATCAGAACCTTCAGATTGTGTTTCAGTCATTAACATATCCGATGACGAAAGTGGTATTTTTGGGGAAGACTCACAATTTCCGGATGAACCAACTATAGAAATATCGGAAAGTGAACCCGAAGAGGAAAGTGAACCCGAAGAAGAAAGTGAACCCGAGGAAGAAATACTAGAAATTACGAAAGAAAAATTCGATCAAGGAAAGAAACGAAAAGCGAATGAATTAGAAAATTCAAATCCCGAACTTAGTGAGAATGACGTGGCACCAATTCCACTCAACACTACCACCCCTATCCCCGCTATTCCTATTAGTGCTATCCCCGCATCTAGTTCTTCGGCACCTCAGCCAAAACGTAGGGAGACAGCTAGGATTCGCGTTGGGGGATTCCCTGGACATAAATGTTTTGGGAAATAGACCAAATGATGCGCTACCGTATTAAACCATGGAATCACATAATGTTTTGTATAATATTATTAGTGTGGTTTGCTTAAAGTTTGATGTAAGATAAGCATATGTAAAATAGCGAAGTATGAAATGCAATAATTTTCCATGGTTAAGTATTATTTAGATTGTAGTAATTGGTTCTGTACTAAGCTATTAAGTATGAACATTAACGGGTAGGTACTACCCTAGATATAATTATAAAACGCTAATAAGAAGAAAAGGCTTTTATAATAATACCTGGTTCATATTATTAACAAGCTATAATGTACTATAAATACACACTACATCTATAATAATCCATGTGAATAATTATTTTTTTTCATTAGGAAATGGCGCGATTGAATCGAATGACGGAACAAGAACTCGAGGAACTCATCAATCAACGAGTGAACGATAGAATGTTATGGGTCGAAGCTGCAAGAGCTGCTGCAGTTAATCCAAATCCTCGTGTAGGATGCTCCTACAAGACGTTCCAAGCTTGCAAGCCCTCATCATTCAGTGGAACGGAAGGACCGATCGGTTTAACCCGATGGATAGAAAAGATGGAGACGGTGTTTAAAATCAGTGGTTGTGATGAAAAAGACATGACCAAGTTTGCATCGTGCACTTTACAAGATAGTGCACTCACATGGTGGAAGAATTATGTGAAGGCGGTAGGAGGAGATGTAGCTTATGATACTCCATGGGAAGAATTCAAAGCGATGATAATCACCGAGTATTGTCCAAGGAATGAGGTTATTAAGTTAGAAGATGAGTTACGAAGTTTGAAGGTGGTTGATACTGAAATCACCAACTACAATCAGCGATTCATGGAATTGGTTTTACTATGTCCTGAATTGGTTCCAACCGAAGCACGGAAGATTGAAATATACAAAGGTGGTTTGCCCAAAAAGGTCAAGGCAAATGTTACAGCATCGAAACCTAAGACAATTCATGAAGCTATAACCATGGCAAACGAGCTAATGGATCAGGTCATCATGGATAAGAAAGTATCCAATACTGATGTGAAGGTATCAGGTAACAAAAGAAAGTGGAATGGAAATTATGATCGAGGTAACCAACAACAATCTTTTAAGAAACCAGAAACCCCGAAAGGTGCGGGTAGCGGTTCAGGCTTTGGTTACAAAGGACAAAGTCCTTTATGCAACCGTTGTCACAAACATCATTTTGGTTACTGTAGTGTGTTGTGCACTAAATGCAATAGACAGGGACATCTTGCTGAAGATTGTAAGGCTCTCGTTACAAATGCAAATGGTAACAAGACTCCTGCCACCAACGCAAATAGAACTGCTTTGGCTAACATTACTTGTTTTGGGTGTGGAAAACAAGGTCACTATAAGAGCCAGTGCCCGAATCAGAATGGCGGACCTGCACGTGGAAGAGCGTTTGTTATTAATGCTAGAGAGGCACGAGAAGACCCGGAGCTTGTTACGGGTACGTTTACCATCAATAACTTATCAGCATCTATTTTATTTGATACTGGCGCCGATAGAAGTTACGTGTGTATAAATTTTTACACTAAATTGAATTGTTCATCATTACCTCTAGATGCTAAGTACTTGATTGAGTTAGCTAATGGTAAACTAATTAAAGCCGATAGAATTTGTCGTGATTGTGAAATAAATCTAGCCGGAGAAACGTTTAAAATCGACTTAATACCCGTAGAATTAGGAGGTTTTGATGTAATAGTCGGCATGGACTGGATGTCCAAAATAGGAGCGGAAGTTGTTTGTGCCAAGAAGGCAATTCACATTCCTCGTAAGGATAAAACGCCAGTGATGATTTATGGAGAGAAGGGTAATTCAAAGCTAAAACTCATTAGCTGTTTGAAAGCCAAGAAGTGTTTAGAAAAGGGATGTTACGCTATTTTAGCACATGTTAATAAAGTCGAAAAGAAAGAAAAGTGCATCAACGACGTGCCTGTGGCAAGAGATTTTCCTGAAGTTTTTCCGGAAGAATTGCCGGGATTACCTCCATTTAGATCGGTAGAATTTCAAATAGATTTAGTACCAGGAGCTGCACCAGTGGCTCGTGCTCCATATAGACTTGCACCGTCCGAGTTAAAAGAACTTCAAAGTCAGTTAAAAGAATTACTGGACCGTGGATTCATACGACCGAGTACTTCACCGTGGGGAGCTCCAATTTTGTTTGTTAAGAAGAAAGATGGATCTTTTAGGATGTGTATAGACTATCGTGAATTAAATAAGTTAACTATCAAGAATCGGTATCCACTACCGAGAATTGATGACTTATTTGATCAATTGCAAGGATCATGTGTTTATTCAAAAATCGACTTAAGATCGGGCTATCATCAACTACGCGTCAAAGAAGAGGACATTCCGAAAACTGCTTTTCGGACACGTTATGGTCATTACGAATTTTTGGTTATGCCGTTTGGATTGACGAATGCGCCAGCTGTATTCATGGACCTCATGAATCGAGTTTGTAGTCCGTATTTAGATAAGTTTGTTATCGTTTTCATTGATGATATTCTTATCTATTCCAAGAGTGAGCAAGAGCATGAAGAGCATTTAAGGTTGATACTGGAGTTATTGAGAAAAGAACAACTTTATGCTAAATTTTCTAAGTGTGCTTTCTGGTTGAAAGAAGTGCAATTTCTTGGTCACGTTGTTAATAGCGAAGGAATTCAGGTTGATCCAGCAAAAACTGAAGCTATTGAAAAATGGGAGACTCCTAAGACACCAACGCAGATACGCCAATTTTTGGGTTTAGCCGGTTATTATAGAAGGTTTATTCAAGATTTTTCCCGAATAGCTAAGCCGTTGACAGCGTTAACGCAAAAAGGGAAGAAATATGAATGGACCTCGGAGCAGGAGAACGCATTTCAAATACTGAAAAAGAAGTTAACTACGGCGCCTATTTTATCGTTACCAGAAGGGAACGATGATTTTGAAATATATTGTGACGCTTCGCGACAAGGTTTTGGTTGTGTTCTTATGCAACGAAAGAAAGTAATTGCATTTGCATCCCGACAATTGAAGATTCACGAGCGGAATTATACGACGCATGATCTAGAATTGGGAGCAGTCGTGTTTGCATTGAAGATGTGGAGACACTACTTGTATGGGGTTAAATTCACTGTGTTTACTGATCATAAAAGCCTTCAACATATTTTTGATCAGAAACAATTGAACATGAGGCAACGTAGGTGGGTCGAGTTAATAAATGACTATGATTGTGAAATTCGTTATCATCCCGGGAAGGCGAATGTGGTGGCTGATGCTTTAAGCAGAAAAGAACGAGAACCAATTCGAGTTCGAGCAATGAACATAAAAATTCGTATGAATCTCAACTCACAAATCAAAGAAGTTCAACGAGAAGCACTCAATGAAGAAAACATAAAGAATGAAATAATGAAAAAGTACGAGAAACAACTTGTTGTACGGGAAGATGGAATTCGGTATTTTGCAAATCGTATTTGGGTACCGAAGTTGGGTGGATTAAGGAAGTTAATATTGAACGAGGCACATAAGACAAGATACTCGATACATCCTGGAGTTGGAAAGATGTATCAAGATCTTAAGACACGTTATTGGTGGCCTAATTTAAAGACCGACGTTGCAACATATGTTGGGGAGTGTTTAACTTGTTCTAAGGTCAAAGCAGAACACCAGAAGCCGTCAGGGTTACTTCAACAACCAGAAATCCCAGAATGGAAATGGGATGGTATTACCATGGATTTCATCACAAAGTTACCAAAGACTGCCTGGGGATACGACACCATTTGGGTGATTGTTGATCGTCTCACCAAGTCTGCACATTTCTTACCTATAAAGGAAACGGATAGAATGGAGAAACTATTACGATTGTATATAAAGGAAGTTGTTTCAAGGCATGGAATACCTATTTCCATTATATCCGATCGTGATAGTAGATTTACCTCAAAATTCTGGCAATCACTACAGGAGGCACTAGGAACTCGGTTGGATATGAGTACCGCATATCATCCACAAACCGATGGACAGAGTGAGAGAACGATTCAGACTCTCGAAGACATGCTCAGGGCATGTGTGATCGATTTTGGAAACGGATGGGATAAATATCTACCGTTAGCAGAATTCTCGTATAATAATAGTTATCATGCGAGCATTGGAGCTGCGCCATTCGAAGCATTGTATGGAAGGAAGTGTAGATCTCCTATCTGTTGGAATGAAGTAGGAGATCGACAATTAACTGGTCCCGAGATCATACACGAAACGACTGAGAAGATAGTACAAATCAAGGAGAGATTGAAAACAGCCCGTAGTCGCCAAAAGAGCTACGCCGATGTCCGAAGGAAACCATTAGAGTTTCAGATCGGTGACATGGTTATGCTAAAGGTGTCACCTTGGAAAGGTGTGATACGTTTTGGAAAAAGGGGTAAACTGAACCCAAGATATGTAGGCCCGTTCAAGATCATCGAACGCATTGGACCGGTAGCTTATCGACTCGAGTTACCGCAACAACTCGCCGGAGTACATAATACCTTTCACGTCTCGAACCTTAAGAAGTGTCTTGCAAAGGAAGACCTCACCATTCCTCTTAAAGAAATCCATGTCGACGAGAAACTACAATTCGTCGAAGAACCAATTGAAATCATGGACCGTGAAGTTAAACAGCTCAAACAGAGCAATATACCGATTGTTAAGGTTCGTTGGAATGCTAGAAGAGGTCCCGAGTTTACTTGGGAACGAGAGGATCAGATGAAGCAAAAGTATCCACACTTGTTTCTCGATGACGCAAAATAGGTACAATTTTAAAATTTCGGGACGAAATTTATTTAACGGGGAGGTAATGTAACGACCCGCACTTTTTCGATCATACTATACTTATAAGATTAATATTTACATAAATTAAACCTTGCCAACATGATAAGCAATCCAAATTGTCGAGACTTATATTTCCGAAAAGAGTTTTACACAACGTTTGACCGTCTAGTTTGACCGATGATATCACGAACTATACAATATATGATAATTATACGTTTGTGTATATAAATGTATATATACATATTTAACATGATTAATAAATGTTTTAATATCTCATTTTGTATTAATAACAACAAGTTATATGTGTATTTTGAAACTACTAACTTAAGTTTTCAAAACGATAACTATACGTAACGTTATTTGACATAAATACTTAAGACATATAATGTTTATACATATATTGTATAAGTAATGTATTTAATCACTTTTAAAGACTTAAATACATAAAACCATATAAGTGTATTCACAAAAGATAGCTATATTTGAATTCTCATTCCATTTTTCACAAAATTTCTATACGTATACCTAGAGTATTTATACTCGTATCATACCTAGCTTCTATACGTATTTACTAATAGTAAATACACATCAAATCACCACCAAACCTACTCTTGTTACTGCCCTTAGAGCTAGGTAATTGAACTTGGACACAAATAAGGCTAGATACATGAAATCATAACTTGAAATTTTTGTCCTTGTCCCCCCATTCCCACGTTTTTAAGGAGTATGAGTACTCCATCATTTTGATTCATTTTATCTCAAATTCTCTAGCAAAACACACACATACTTTGAAGCCTTAAAACCCTTAATCAATTCAGCAAAGTTTCCAAGAAGATCTAGCTTCAAAAACCATACTAAAACACCATAAGAAAACCATACAAAAACACTTCAAGAAAACCTTCCAAGAACACCAACTTACTTCCAATCTTTCATCCACTTCTATCACCCTTTTGATTCTAGCTTCTTACTCCTCTTTTACAGCAAACTTATCCAAGGAACTTGAGGTAGAATCTATGTTCATAACCTTATTCAATTCATATATATATAGCTATCTTATTTTGTGGTACAAAAGTTTAACAACAAGAACATAGTTTGAATGTTTTCAAACTTGTTTGCAAACTAAATAGATCCTTCTAACTTAACTTTTAAAATACTTCAAGACATGTAACATAACTTATTTATATGTTAATTTAACAAGGTAAAACTTGGTTTTTCAAAGTATAAGTATTTTTGGAAAAATGGTCATTAAATGATTTTGTTGTAACAAAATGTTTAACTTCATATGTTTCACTAAACTTTCACTTATGCCGTATGATTTTGAATACAAACCAAGGTATTTACAGTTCATAGTCTTAAAGAAGAACTCGATCCAAGAAGATGGCAATTTGAATCAACGAAAACGGACTTGTAACGAAGAAACTATGACCGAAACAAAATTGGCTATCCTAGACATTTTCAACTTCGGGATTCATTGGAAAAATTTACATAAAATCACATACTTCTAAGATAACATGATATTTTATATATATGTACTCATAATTCAATTTCATATGGTTCAGGATCACCCGTAAGCAACACGAGAAGATTAATCATAAGATCCCATGTTGTACGCAATACGTCATTTGACAACACCGGTACTTTATGTACGCAATACGTCATTTGACAACACCGGTACCGTGGGTCAAGATTAATCTCGACCAATACATATACGATGGGGTTTTATTTATTTCGTTGGGGGTTTTGTTTATTGCGGGTATATTAAACATCTAAAAATGAACCATTAAAATTGAATTACTAACATCGGAATGCTAACTACGGACTAAGGAAATATTCAAAATATTAAAAGTATAACAAGTATATATATATATAACGTTTGTTTTAAAATGAAAACATATTGATATATTATATATGGATAGGTTCGTGATATCAACCGGAAGACCGAGTCAAAATATATATATCATCAAGACAAGGGTGAGTATATAGTCCCACTTTTAAACTCTAAATATTTCGGGATGAGAATACATGTATTTTATGTTTTACATTATGGACACAAGTAACTGAAAAAAATATATTCTACGTTGAGTTGTACCACTGGCATACTTCCCTGTAGCTTGGTAACTAATATTTACAGCGGTATTGTAAACGCGAATCCTGTTGATAGATCTATCGGGCCTGACAACCCCAACCGGACTGGACGACCAGTATTCAACGGTTGCACAGTACTTCGTTTTGTGACTACACTTGGTACGGTGTAGTAAGATTTCATATTAAAGGGAATATGCGACGTGAAAATGTTAAGTATGGTTACCAAGTGCTCAACCACTTAGAATACTTTTATTAAACTGTTTATATACGAAATCTTGTGGTCTATATATATATTGCTGCCGGCATTAAACCTATATCTCACCAACTTTATGTTGACGTTTTAAACATGTTTATTCTCAGGTGATAATTAGAAGTTTCCGCTGCATCATGTTGGATCTAACCAGGATCTTGCGTACGCATGTTTGTGTCAAAAATAAAACTGCATATCCGAGATGTTGTATTGTAAAATATGCTAGAAACCGTGTTGTTGTCATCATTTGTAAAGTTTGTAAGTCGAAGATTATCGCTAAACGTTAATCTTCTTTTTATTGTCTTAAGCTTGTAACAAAAATAATGGTTATGGTTTGTAATGTATAATATATGCAGTTTTCTTTCAAAAATGTCTCATATAGAGGTCAATACCTCGCAATGAAATCATACGTTATCTAACGCGTTCTTATGGTTAAGGACGGGTTATGACAACATGATACTATGATAAGTAAACATATCATTAAGTATATTAACAATGAACTACATATGTAAAAACAAGACTACTAACTTAATGATTTTTAAACGAGACATATATGTAACGATTATCGTTGTAAAGACATTTAATGTATATATATATATCATATTAAGAGATATTCATACATGATAATATAATAATTTAAAATCTCATTTGATATTATAAACATTAGGTTAACAACATTTAACAAGATCGTTAACCTAAAAGTTTCAAAACAACACTTACATGTAACGACTAACGATGACTTAACGACTCAGTTAAAATGTATATACATGTAGTGTTTTAATATGTATTTATACACTTTTGAAAGACTTCAATACACTTATCAAAATACTTCTACTTAACAAAAATGCTTACAATTACATCCTCGTTCAGTTTCATCAACAATTCTACTCGTATGCACCCGTATACGTACTCGTACAATACACAGCTTTTAGATGTATGTACTATTGGTATATACACTCCAATGATCAGCTCTTAGCAGCCCATGTGAGTCACCTAACACATGTGGGAACCATCATTTGGCAACTAGCATGAAATATCTCATAAAATTACAAAAATATGAGTAATCATTCATGACTTATTTACATGAAAACAAAATTTCATATCCTTTATATCTAATCCATACACCAACGACCAAAAACACCTACAAACACTTTCATTCTTCAATTTTATTCATCTAATTAATCTCTCTCAAGTTCTATCTTCAAGTTCTAAGTGTTCTTCATATATTCTACAAGTTCTAGTTACATAAAATCAAGAATACTTTCAAGTTTGCTAGCTCACTTCCAATCTTGTAAGGTGATCATCCAACCTCAAGAAATCTTTATTTCTTACAGTAGGTTATCATTCTAATACAAGGTAATAATCATATTCAAACTTTGGTTCAATTTCTATAACTATAACAATCTTATTTCAAGTGATGATCTTACTTGAACTTGTTTTCGTGTCATGATTCTGCTTCAAGAACTTCGAGCCATCCAAGGATCCGTTGAAGCTAGATCCATTTTTCCCTTTTCCAGTAGGTTTATCCAAGTAACTTAAGGTAGTAATGATGTTCATAACATCATTCGATTCATACATATAAAGCTATCTTATTCGAAAGTTTAAACTTGTAATCACTAGAACATAGTTTAGTTAATTCTAAACTTGTTCGCAAATAAAAGTTAATCCTTCTAACTTGACTTTTAAAATCAACTAAACACATGTTCTATATCTATATGATATGCTAACTTAATGATTTAAAACCTGGAAACACGAAAAACACCGTAAAACCGGATTTACGCCGTCGTAGTAACACCACGGGCTGTTTTGGGTTAGTTAATTAAAAACTATGATAAACTTTGATTTAAAAGTTGTTATTCTGAGAAAATGATTTTTATTATGAACATGAAACTATATCCAAAAATTATGGTTAAACTCAAAGTGGAAGTATGTTTTCTAAAATGGTCATCTAGACGTCGTTCTTTCGACTGAAATGACTACCTTTACAAAAACGACTTGTAACTTATTTTTCCAACTATAAACCTATAATTTTTCTGTTTAGATTCATAAAATAGAGTTCAATATGAAACCATAGCAATTTGATTCACTCAAAACGGATTTAAAATGAAGAAGTTATGGGTAAAACAAGATTGGATAATTTTTCTCATTTTAGCTACGTGAAAATTGGTAACAAATCTATTCCAACCATAACTTAATCAACTTGTATTGTATATTATGTAATCTTGAGATACCATAGACACGTATACAATGTTTCGACCTATCATGTCGACACATCTATATATATTTCGGAACAACCATAGACACTCTATATGTGAATGTTGGAGTTAGCTATACAGGGTTGAGGTTGATTCCAAAATATATATAGTTTGAGTTGTGATCAATACTGAGATACGTATACACTGGGTCGTGGATTGATTCAAGATAATATTTATCGATTTATTTCTGTACATCTAACTGTGGACAACTAGTTGTAGGTTACTAACGAGGACAGCTGACTTAATAAACTTAAAACATCAAAATATATTAAAAGTGTTATAAATATATTTTGAACATACTTTGATATATATGTATATATTGTTATAGGTTCGTGAATCAACCAGTGGCCAAGTCTTACTTCCCGACGAAGTAAAAATCTGTGAAAGTGAGTTATAGTCCCACTTTTAAAATCTAATATTTTTGGGATGAGAATACATGCAGGTTTTATAAATGATTTACAAAATAGACACAAGTACGTGAAACTACATTCTATGGTTGAATTATCGAAATCGAATATGCCCCTTTTTATTAAGTCTGGTAATCTAAGAATTAGGGAACAGACACCCTAATTGACGCGAACTCTAAAGATAGATCTATTGGGCCTAACAAACCCCATCCAAAGTACCGGATGCTTTAGTACTTCGAAATTTATATCATATCCGAAGGATGTCCCGGAATGATGGGGATATTCTTATATATGCATCTTGTTAATGTCGGTTACCAGGTGTTCACCATATGAATGATTTTTATCTCTATGTATGGGATGTATATTGAAATATGAAATCTTGTGGTCTATTGTTACGATTTGATATATATAGGTTAAACCTATAACTCACCAACATTTTTGTTGACGTTTAAAGCATGTTTATTCTCAGGTGAATACTAAGAGCTTCCGCTGTTGCATACTAAAATAAGGACAAGATTTGGAGTCCATGTTTGTATGATACTGTGTAAAAACTGCATTCAAGAAAATGATTTCGATGTAACATATTTGTATTGTAAACCATTATGTAATGGTCGTGTGTAAACAGGATATTTTAGATTATCATTATTTGATAATCTACGTAAAGCTTTTTAAACCTTTATTTATGAAATAAAGGTTATGGTTTGTTTTAAAAATGAATGCAGTCTTTGAAAAACGTCTCATATAGAGGTCAAAACCTCGCAACGAAATCAATTAATATGGAACGTTTTTAATCAATAAGAACGGGACATTTCATTAAGTATCAACGAAATCTTTCAATGGAATGAAAATCTTACAATGTCAACTTTGGGATCGAAGATATGGTAAGCGGTAGTTTGGGTGAGCGGTTATCTCATTTGGTGGAATAGAAACCAAAATGTATTCAACAACAAAACTTGGAATGCACCCGTAGCACTTTGTGAGATTCAAGTTAAGTCATTCGAGTGGGTCACGAAGAGATGCAAAAAAATAGACTATCGATTAGCATAATTACATAATCCGCAAACTTTTCTTATGTAACTATTTGTTAGCTTAACGTCTTGTTAGTTAACAATTGTGCGATTGTTCTAATATGTTGGGCGTCTGCGGCTAAACTGTGCAGTCCCCATTCTTGTATTTCGAGTATATATATATCAACAATATGATTGCTGCTTTTCCAAAAAAAAAAAAAAAAAAAAAAAAAAAAAACAAAAAACAACCCATTAACGACTATTAATAGAATTTATCAAGAAAGTTACATGATAACCCCTCAAAAAACACATTATTTACACTAGTATCCCCTACACTTTAGAAGACTTCTCAAATACTTATAAACCAATAGTTTACAGTGCCTTATGTTGTTATATATCAAATATATCAATCTATAAAAATAATTTGATATTGATGACTAAGTTCTGACCTATTATTAGGACTTAATCGAGAAACAAATAAAAAAAAAAAGTAGATATTATTAATATGATCCAAAATCAACATACAATAAAACAACTTCTGAAGCTGCAACAATGAAAAATTTAGACATACACATTAAACCCTTCCATTATCATTTCTTCTTAGTTAGTCTCCACAAAACAAAAAACAATGTATGTATCTACTTAATATTTAATCTCACAAATTAGTCTCTTAATACCAGTTCACCCATAGTGTACCTGATTCATATCTTTCTTTTTTCCTTTTCCATGTAAAATTAATAATTAGAAACCGGTTAATGTATTTAGTAATTAGTTACTTCCAAAGATCAACCTGGCAAGTGGAAGTTGATATTGAAGCAGATTCTGATCCCATTTCATCGCTCTTAGAATCGCTTAAAAGAACGTTCATATGATCAAGAGATGATGAAGGCGGTTTGGTAGGATATTGGTCACTACTAAGTTGCGAAGCAACAAATTTGTCAAGTACTCGCCAATCAGTAGTCACTTGAAGATCTTGTTGTTCAACATTGTTACCATAAAGCAAGTTGATATTTAACTGCTGATTCGGGGGCTGAAAAGGCTGATCAAGAATTTTGGGAGACTCTAAATTTGGAAGTTGAAGTAATGAGTGATCTTGAGGCAAATTGCAAGGGAACTGATCGAGATCGGATTTTGCAGTTAATTGGTGATGATATGAGCTACTACTTGATGTGTATGGGTGGATTACTGTTTTTGGTGATTCAAAATTTGGCATAAATGAGACTTGATCATCAAACCAACACAAAGAATCATGTTCGCTCATCCTTCGTACGGTTGTTAATCGTTTCTTAAATACCCTGCAAACGACCCAACCTTCTTCCTGTTGTAAACAAAATCATAATTCAGTTTATCACAATCAACATCTTTTGTAACTTTTTGAATTTGAAGGTGAGTACCAAGGAAAATCAACAACATAATCGAAATTTCGCATGTTCACTTATATACATGTTTCTTTCAAAATGGAAATTGGTAATCACCTAAAGTGAAAGTGAAAGTGAAATAAAAGCTTCAATTTCAACTCTTTCTCGCATGTTCACTTACATACATGTTTCTTTCAAAAGGGTACACATCTTAAGAAGGGTACTACATTGTTAGTTTGGTTGTAAACTACGGAGTAACTCTTAATAGTAATCTAAAAAAAACCCACCAAAGGGCTATTACCCTAGCTGTATCGTGGTGCCCTTTCAACTATAGGTTGGGGGTTCAAGTCCCGAGATGAAAAAATGTGTATAAATTTAACTACAGGTTGGGGGTTCAAGTCCCGATATGAAAAAATGTGTATATATTCGTGATAGCCGGTGTGTGTATCATGTGTGTGAGAATTTGAACTCTAAAAAGAAAAAGAAAAAGACTTAATCTAAGAAAAACCATTTGGTAGCAAGATTATGAAGAAAAGAACATCATTAGCTTGCCTGAGTCACGCCGTTTTCATTCGTTTCTAATCTATACTCGTGCATGATCCAATCTGATTTTTGTCCATTAGGAGCTCGACCTTTGTAATAAACCAATGTCTTTCTCATGCCAACTAAATTAGACTTGGAGTATACGCCTTTGTCTCTTCCAGTGGCTTTCCAAAACCCGACTTTTGTAGCTCTATTCGTGCGAGTTCCTGTTGGGTACTTTTTATCCTTGTGGCTAAAGAAATACCAATCATTTTGCTCCTCACTTCCTAGCTTGCATAAATCTACAAGCAATGTCAAATTGTTACACATCTAATAGAATTAGAATAATATAGATTTATGTAATATTTAATGGTGTTAATAGTGTTCAATTAGGGTTCATAGTTAAAGAATTGCATCCATTATGATCGAGTTGCATTACACAAATTATATTTGATCGGTCAAGCACCTTGAAGATCCCACGGCTCAATTCTATAAAGATCTATGTCTTTAATAACATCAAGATCAATTCGTTTGGACTCAATCTTTTTCCTTAGGTAGTAATTTACAAGTTCTTCATCGGTTGGGTGAAATCTAAAACCGGGAGGAACATGTGAGAAGTTATTCATAACTGCGCGCGATTTACGTTGGTCGAAAACCTGCATTCAGAAATTCACCATCAATTGCACTTATATACAAATAATGATCATGTGTACATGTTATATTGACCGGCCACATAAAACTGAATGACTTCTTAATTCATTTCATTCAATATCATCATTCTTAGATAAAAAAAAAAATTAATAATAATAATAATAATAAATAGAGGATATATTATTTATAACAAGAATATTAAACAAACCTTGCAAACGATGTTTTTTGCTGCAAATATTAGGTTGAGTTATTTGAATATTCAGAACAAGTCTACTGAAGTTGGCCAATTAATAAGTAAATAAGCAAAAGTAGACAAGAAATGAAAAAAGAAAGAAAGATGAGAAGAGATGTTTGTCCGTTTTCTCATACAAATCCCAAAGAACACAACACAATGTGAAAGAATGAAAACAAGGCTTATTTGTAACTTAGTTTTATATTAAGAGTAAGTAAGCTAGATTGTCGGAAAAGATGTTGATGCGGCGGTGAGATACCACAACAACCACCACTCACTACCAGCAACAGCTACTGATGGTGACGGTTATATAGATAACAACACAACTGGCTAGATTTTTTTCTTTTTTTCTGACCACTTTCTTCTTTCTTCTACATATTTATATGATAGATATGTAAGATAAGATACTTTCATATATATATATATATATATATATATATATATATATATAATATATATATATATATATATATATATATATATATATATATAGAGAGAGAGAGAGAGAGAGAGAGAGAGAGAGAGAGAGAGAGAGAGAGAGAAACAAAAGAGATGAGTGAGATTTAAGAATGTGATGGCATGGGATCACTTACACACCCGACCAAAAAGAATGTTTGACAAGATTTCCTCTTTAGGGGTCTTCTGTTTCAAACTTTCGTTAAATAACATGACATTATTATAATATCCTACTGTTCTCTTGTACAAGTTTCTTAATGTGAGTAAACAGTATGTGATCATTTTATTTTATCTATTCATTCTTTTGACTATTTGACCATAAAAGTATATGTGTATATCGCGGTCCATATTTCTTGATTTCATCCTTTTCAACTTGATAACATTACCAATATATATATAGTAAATTGAAAAGTATTGCAGAGGTTATCTTTTTTATAATGTTAATTAGACTAGACTTGACTTAAAGTTGTGGACTTAGGTCCATTAAAGTTAACCTTATTTTGTATTCTAACCCTAATGAACCTAACTTTACAATTGGGTTTTGGGTCATATCAAAAGTTGTTATTACAAGGCAGTGAAGAATAACAGTTCAACAAATAGGGGACTAACAATTTAATATATTAATCGAAATTACTAATCTTGTAAGTTTGCGATATTATATGCTCCGTACGTAACTATGGTGGGAAAATAAAAGACAATGAACGGAAGATCATCTTTATCAAGGGGAACAAATTACGTGAATGTAGTACGATATTGAAGATTTGAAGATGAATATATAGAAGTAAGAAAGTTCATAAAGAACTTAGTAGGGTAAATGCAAATTAAACGGATAAAAAATATTCGGAACCAACTTATGTTATGTGGATCTTCTACATTTTGTCATGATTTGAGTGTATATGTTTGCTTAGTTAACTAAAACGACGAAAAATATCAGACAATACATTATGAGCTTCAGAAAAATTATAGAGAGGTGGGAATGAGCTGATAACTGAGAACTATAGTCTAGTCAATTAAGGTACTAAGTTATCTTTATACACCTTTCAAATTATTATATTAGTAGTTGCTAATACTGTAATTGTGATAATGTTATGCTTAATTAGACCACTCACAATCATCATTAAACAATCTTTCAAAATTAATTCTTATATGAACTTCACGTCAACACATCCTCAAACTTTCGCCCATAACGTAATGGCAACTGAATCATTATCATCATAGCATACTTATTCGAAAATTAGGCTCACTATATTAAATTAATTATCTAATAATGTCTCTACTATTATAATTATTACTCATACTTATTATTTATATTGAGCCTTTTGATAGAGGGGGGGTTTAATGTTGGTAGTTTGAAATCATTCAATATTGCTCTTGTCCTTAAATGGCATTGGCGATACGTTTCTAAACCAAATGATTTATGGGTGAAAGTGATTAAATCGATTCATGGTTACAATTTCGGTACTTATGCAGCGAACAGAGGGACCAACTGGTTGACGGTTGTTGACGTTTTTAACAAGCAGGTCAATTTACAACGTCTTCCTCCTGATACTTTTCGTTTTATGGTTGGTTCGGGGTCTTTGGTTCGTTTTTGGAAGGACCCGTGGTGCGCAGGGGGTATTCTTTCCGATACTTTTAATCGCTTATTTCATTTAGATTCGGATAAGAATTTTACTATTGCAGATAGATGGTGTAACGGATCGTGGGTGTGGTCGTGGATTAGGCCTATCGAAGGTAGTAGGCTGGTTTCGAAACTAAATGAGCTCATTAATGTCATCGGCAGTACTCGGCCCACAACAGGTACTGATCATTGGTGCTGCTCTTTATCATCGGATGGCCTTCACTACGTTAAGACTGCAAGATTATTGTTGAATCGAGTTAATAATTCGAGTGTTAATTTGGTCACTTGTTGGTTCAAATTTATTCCACGAAAAGTGAATGTCTTCATTTGGAGATTTTGTTTAGACGCTCTCCCGGTTCGTTAGAACCTATCTTCTAAAGATATCGATATTGATTCTGTTGTTTGTCCGTTGTGTCAGAATGGGGTGGAGACGAGAGATCATGTTTTTTTAGACTATTCTTTGGCGAAAGATTTATGGCACAAGTTGCGAGTTTGGCTAAGTTGTTCTATGCCGATGTTTCACTCGTGGGATACTTTTTTGATTGGATAGAAGGGGTTCGGTTATCTAGCACTTCTAAACATCGCATCAACGCTTCCGTTGTCACTCTTTTATGGGCGATTTGGAGATTTCGGAATGGGATCATTTTTAATGTTTCTTTTTGTTCTAGAGCTAATTTATTTGATGTAATTAGAACTTTTACTTTTCGTTGGTTAAAACATAGGAACCATTTAGTTTTCATTTGAAACTTATGGCTTGTTAAGCCTTTGTACATAGGAGCCATTTAGTTTTCATTTGGAACTTATGGCTTGCTATGCCTTTGTAATTTCTCTCTTAGCGCCTTGCTAGAGAGCGTTTTTTTTAATATTTATTCTTTGGCCGTTAAAAAAAACTTATTATTATTATTATTATTATTATTATTATTATTATTATTATTATTATTATTATTATTATTATTATTATTATTATTATTATTAAAAGAAAAGAAAACAAGTAATTAAAATGAAAATACTTTTATTAATTTAAGCAATTGTAATTTAATACTCCCTCCGTCCCTATATAATTGTTCACTATTCTATTTTGAGATGTCCCAAATTAATTGTTCACTTCCATAAATGGAAAGGAAAGAAGATATTTCATTGGTGGATCTGAAGAGAGAAGATATTTCATTGGTGGAGAAATGAAGTTAGTGGAATTTCCTTAAACTGTGTGTTTTTTGTCTGGTGACAATAAATATGGGACGGAGGGAGTATACAACTAAACTTAACGTTACACTAATAATTTAAGGTTAATATATTACATATTAATATAATTAAAAAAATAGAAAAATGAGAAATTAAATAAATGATACAACTAGATTCCTCATCAGAATCTTGTAACTCCTCGGCATATCAACATTTGATATTTTTCTTAACTTTCATATCATTATGTATATGTATATGTCGGAAGGCATATCAGTAAATATCAGTTTGTGTACCCATGCTAGTAAGTATGTTCATTTCTCACTCTCCTCTTATAACTTATTAGTAGTCCTAAGATTGCTATTGCGAAATCAACATACATTGGCGAACTTCTTCAACCGATAAACGTGATACCACATGAGACGAACATGAACTTATTTGACTCTTGAATTCAACGGTCACAAAAAGGTCCACTTTTTCTGTAAATATCTCTTTTATAAGGGAGGACGACTTATGGGGGTTATGCTGCCATTGGTTCTCTTGAAGGCGAAATACGAGCATGTTGGCAATGGTCTTAGTCGTATTATTCTCATTTCATTTACATGTTATAATTATATTTGAAATTTTTTTAACGACGGTCCTGAGGACTATCGTTAGTGTCGTAAATGAGTAGTAAATGGTAATTATTATTGAATTTTGAATATACTTGTCGTTAACATGCATAAATGGATAGTGCATAACGATTGTTATTGACTTTTGATTGGCGTTTGTTCTTTTGACAAGCATCTTATGCTGTTTAACGACAGCTACTAAGACCGTCGTTAAATTCTTTTATTATTATAATTATTGTAGAAATTTCAGTACACGAAATGTTTTATGTTTTCGGTATATATTATTTAATTGTTCATAAAATTTAATTTTGATTTATAAAATATATAAATTATAATTACTTCTCCATCATAAAATAAGTGTACACGTTACAATTTGTATCTTCCTCAATACAATTATCAAGTTGCAAAAAAATAAATATTAATAATCAGTAAACTTTTAAATTTACCTTTATGTATTACTCTCATATCACCCATAGTTTAAATAAATTAAGTCAAACTTACCTTAAATATAAGCACAAAATTAATATTTATCATTCATGTTTTAAATTCAATATAAATTTCTACAGGAATTTTAATAATATTATTTTATCGGATTTTATTTAGTTATATACGGATTAATAATAATAATTATAATAATATTTGAAATTTACCTTTATAATATTATTTTAAATTTACTTTCATAATATTATAATAAATTATTTAGTTATATGCGGATTTTAAATTTAGTTATATACGGATTTTAAATTTACCTTCATAATATTATGTTAAATTTATTTAGTTATTATTATTGTTATCAACATTATTATTATATGGGAGTTTTTGTAATAACAACTGTTAATGTTAACGTGCATAATTATATTGTAATTAGTGATTAAATTTAACTATTTATAAACGATTATGCAAATGTACAATGTTAACGTGTAAATGTACTTAATGCTTAACAATTTATTAACTATTTATAACCATGATTTTCTTCTTTACAATCAATTTAATTCTACATTCTAGCCTTGAAAATACGATTACTCGATCCAACCCGGTTTGTTGTTAACTTTTACATTCAATTTTGTTTGATTATATGTTATCAGTTTTTATTTGATGGAACCACGGTTTTGTTTGATTGCTGGAACCACACTTAATATACTCAAAGTTTTATTGATGTTTCTCTTAGTAGTGTTATCATGTGGGACTTGAATATTTTTAACACACTCAACTTAATTACGATTATTCGATTCAACCAGGTTTGTTGTTAACCTTTACATTCAATTTTATTTGATTATATGTTATCATTTTTTAATTAATGGAACCACTGGTTTGTTTAATTGATAGAACCACAATTAATACACTCAAAGTTTTATTGATGTTTCTCTTCGTTGTGTTATCATGTGAGAGTTGAATATTCTAAATTTAGAGCTTAGTTTTATGAACAAACTTTGAGTGTATTAATACAGGGCTTAGTATGTTCTTAAATTTTGAGTGTAGTAGTATAATATCAATCTATGCATCTTTGTTTATTATTCTGCAATTGATGGCATATATGCTACCAGTTATAGGGAATAACCATTTGAAGTACATAGATACAATTCTTATGATAATTATTCAACTCTGAATTTTTGATATATATCTTATCATTGTGGTGACATGTTTTCTTATAATGTAGGTTACGACGATACAACATCCATGATGGATATGTACATATTGTAGTGATGTTGATGAGTTTAGATTGTTATTTTCAACTAACCCGTGAAATCACGGGTAATTCGACTAGTTTATTTATAATAAGGAATTTAATAACCACAGACTTAGAGATGTCATCAACATGCACCAAGTTATTGTATATGACGGTTACTAATTAATCTATTATTACGTTTATTAAAGAAAAAATTAATGGTTGATCCTCAAAGTTTGTACCAAAAATCAAGATGAGACCTAAAGTTTAAATTGATTATGGTTGGTCCCAAGTTTTAAAAAGTGTACACGAATGATCCCACGATTTAACTGAAGTTAATACCATCCAGTTAAACAAGTCAGGTGATGTAAACATGATGGGTTTTATTGTCTTTTTACACGTGAACAATCTAACTAATGTTTTTAAAACGATACTGCCTTTTCGCCCGTCAATAAAAATACCGATATGAAACCAGCTAGGATACTATCAAATGTTGAATGCCTAGTTGGAGTCACACCATGAGATTGCCAAAAAAAAACTAGAGTGCAACATTGGTTTCACAAACTTAATTGGATCATGTTCACAGATCCCATTTGAACAATCAGCAAAATTACATAATTTTAATACTGCGTATTACATTTGGAGTACTCGATGTTCCACCACCACCAGCAAACAATACTAAAGTTGTTCTTTCCGATCTTTTAACCCATGATTCGACAATGAAATGACTCCGACCCGGTTTAACAATCAAGTTGCAAAAATATGACACACTTTTTTTTAAACAATGGCATTGACCACAACAACAAAAGATTTCGTACATTACTTGTTCAAATGTTAACACAAGTTTCAAAACACATCAAGTTATAAGTTACATCATCGGGAACTCGAGTCCCATACGTTTAACCAATTATTTTATTAAAACGACCCCATAATGAGCATGACCGTTGGGACCAATACCAAAAGCGCCTTCCATAAATCCGCCACAAGTAAGCTAGGCCAATTCCTTACCTTTATCCCTCGAGGTGCCACAATCTATAAAAAGATAAACAACGAAGGAGTAAGCTACAATGCTTAGTGAGTGGAATACTTATATACATACATACATAAATCACTTACTTGCGCAACTTGCGCAACTTACACAAACCACATACAAGATAGCATCACTAACGAAAATATACACAACCAACTACAGGCTAGCATGTTAATCGCATAATAAAGAATATAACACGCTACACTACCTACATACAACATACTTACGTAAAAATGGTTAACCATTTCCAAATGTGCTAGTCATCAAATGAATAGCACCAACAACCCGTGTACATGGCCAACAAAGGCGCTTTCGGATGGCACCACCATATACACCCGAATGTGGTCAACGAAAAGTGTGGTCTCAATTGTTAACACTTCTCACATCCTCGCAAGTGGCCAACAAAGAGTGGACTTCAAAGTAATCACACTCACCACTTTCCCCCAAACACAATGTGGCCAACAAATAGCGAGTCATACATTAGAGACTTCGCTCACTACAATGCGCCAAGTGGCCAACAAAGAGTAAAATCCTTCACAATTAGATAGTACTCGCCACTAATCCTCGCAAACAAACCATTTATATACACACGCATATAAATACTCCACTCACCTTGAGCAATTCGATGAGTCTCAACCTCTCTAGAACTTTAAGCTTGATCCAAGGGCAAGTCACCTATCACAATTATAACAATCAAGCTATAAACGCTAGTAGCTTGACCCCAAAAACCCATAAGTGCTAATTTGACCCAAATTGCACCCAAAAACACCAACTAGGCTAAACAAGACCCAAACTCCCCAAATTACCAATAGCTAGTGATTTGGCCCCAAACATATCCAAATAAATCCTATGATCAAGTGCTAGGAGCACTTCATGACCCGAATCAACCAAATGACCCAAATCAAGTTTACATTCAAAATCAATCTCCAAAGACACCCATTTGGGTTCCATTCACCAACAAAATCACTAATACTTGTGTTTATGCCCAATTTGAAAGTCTACACATTACCAAGACATTTTCCAACCCAAAACCCACCAACAAGGGTCAACAACACCCACAACTAGCTTCAAACACTCATTTGTGAGCTAGATGGGTTTAATCAAGAACATGTAATCTCAAACCCTAACCTCAAATTGAATGAAAATCGTAGTTAGGACTTACCACCACTATCACCACGTAGCTAGAAGCAAGATGAACAATGTTAACTCTTGCACTTTTGTGAGATTCAACCTCTTTCACCTCCAATCTAAGCTTTCTCTTATTAGGAAATGGGTTTATTACTCTAGAAAGTTTCAGAGTGTTTAAGTAGGTGTGAAATGAAGTATGAATGAGATTAGGGTCAGTTCACCAGGTATAAGCTCGTCCATAAGTGAAAAGCCCCAATTACCCCTCATTTAAAACCCATAAAACGGGTTATAAACATAGATATGTCGCCAGAACGTCGTTCCATACCATGGAACGTTGTTCCAAATTAAGAACGTCGTTCCTTTTAAGAGGAACGTCGTTCCTGAAATGGCCTCTAACTTGTTCTGTTCAATGGTACCCATTTCCATTGATCACAACATCGTTCCTGATTTTGGAACGTCGTTCCTTCACCTGGAACGTCGTTCCTCCTCTTTGGAACGTCATTCTACACACAGAAAACTGGGTGTTACAACACCTTAATTGACAAAATCCGTGCAAGTCTTTAGATCAATTTTAGTGGCACTTTTAAATGCATCCTGGCTTTAGTGGCACTTTTCAGCTTTTTAGTGGCACTTTTATCTACGACATCTGAAACGTCGTTACTCACCTAAAAATATGGGGTGTTACAGAAAAGTGCTAAATTCAGTGGATGAAATGAAGTTAGATATGGGATCGACATTTCTTGAAATGGGTATGCTCTAGATTCCAAAATATTCAGGTAATTCAAAAAAGTACCTCATAACCTTGGATTACTCTCACCGTTACCGTTACTTAATGGTTGACTAAACTTCCGGCTAGAACAAGAAAATGGTCATGACCCAAATGAGTATTCCAGATCTCCGGTGTATCTTGCCAGAGAAAGTTGGCTAATTTGCGGTCGTGTTGATCGGAGCAGTTGTTGAGGATGGGTGGTGAGTAGAGGAGCAGTTATTGAGGATGTGGAGGTTGAGAGGTGGCGTATGAGGATCCAACGATTGGTGCTCGGAGTCTTGATCGGATTGTTGTTTTTGTTGGTATGATGGTGGTGGGAGGGTGGCACGAAAAGGATTGTGATTGTGGCATGACGGTGGATTGGTAATTTGAGGTTTGAATATTGAATAAATTTAGGGTTACATTTAGGTTTGTTTGGGGATTTTTTTAGTGAGGTGTGGAACAAAATCCTCACTACTAAATTAATAGGTTTTTAATTCTTTTTTTTAATTGATCATGTGTAAAAAGACAATAAAGCCCATCATGTTTACATCAAGTGACTTATTTAACTGCATGGTATTAATTTTAGTTAAATCGTGAGACCATTCGTGTACAATTTTTAAAATTTGGGATCAACCATGATCAATTCAAACTTTATGTCCTCTTTTAATTTTTGATACAAACTTTGTGGATCAATCAATATATTTTTCCTAATTAAATATTAAATATAAATATACATTATTTTAAAAAATGGTTGCCGTTTAATAAAATCCTACTAATAATAGTAACTGGAAAAGTGGTCTGCGCGATGCCGCGGTGCCTTTCGGGTTACATAATCATAGTTAACGTAGCGTTATGTATTTACGGAAATAAAAAGATTTTGCTACGGGTGTTTTTGAATACACGTCGTTAGTACCTAGTATACCTAATGGCATATGCATTTTTAACGTCAGGAAGATTGTGTAAAAAATGGAAACATCACCATCAATATGATGTAGGTAGTTTGGGTTGTTTATTATAAGTGTATGTATATGTATTGAAGATAGCCCGAGGTGTTTAACGTTTTTTGAGAAATATCCGTTTCGCGTATAGTTAGTCCCGTTGGGTTCGTTAGATTTTTTTGAGTTGAACGGTGGTCTCGAAAAAATTTAACTCACACCGAGCGAGAAGATAGGGCTCGTTATATTCTTTTTTTTTTCTTTGACTAACCTACTGCAACTTTATACCACCACCAACAACAACCCTTTCACCACCATTCCACTACCAAATCATCTTCAAATCATCTATTAAAACTCATCACATTTTTTATCTCATCTAGATCTACAAAAGGTCTACAGTTTCTCTCTTCTTTGACGTTTTGAAGGTTTAGGTGAAAGGACTCGTTCATATACATTATAAACGATTCACAATAGTTGATTACATCGCGAGGTATTTTACCTCTATATGATACGTTTTACAAACATTGCATTCGTTTTTAAAAGACAAACTTTCTTTACATCTAAAATTGACGGCATGCATACCATTTCATATTACATCCAACTATAATTGACTTAATATTAATCTTGATGAACTCAACGACTCGAATGCAACGTCTTTCCAAGTATGTCATGAATGGCTCCAAGTAATATCCTTAAAATGAGCTAATGCACAGCGAAAGATTTCTTTAATACCTGAGAATAAATATGCTTTAAAGTGTCAACCAAAAGGTTGGTGAGTTCATTAGTTTATCATAATCAACCATTTCCGTAATAGTAATAGACCACAAGATTTCATATACATAAACGTTTTAATAAAGATATTCTAAGTGGTTGAGCACTTGGTAACCATACTTAACATTTAATCAACGTCGCATATTCCCTTTATTATGAAATCTCACTACACTGTACCAAGTGTAATCACTGAAACGAAGTACTGTGCAACCGTTGAATACTGATCGTCCAGTCCGGTTGGGGTTGTCAAGCCCGATAGATCTATCAACAGGATTCGCGTTTACAATACCGCATGTAAATGGTAGTTACCAAGCTATTAGGGAAAAATATGCAAAGTGGTACAACTCAACGTAGAATATGTTTTTAGTACTTGTGTCCATTTCGTAAAACAGTTATAAAACAGTGCATGTATTCTCAGCCCAAAAATATATATAAAAAGGGAGTAATGAAACTCACAATACTGTATTTCGTAGCAATTATGTATATGACGGCACTGAACAAGTGCAGGGTTTGTCTCGGATTCACGAACCTATATTAAGTATATATATTTATATGTTGGTCAATATCTGTCTAACAATTTAGGTCAAGTCGTAGTGTATCACAATCCTAATGCTCGAGACCGACATGCAAAATTCAACTTGACCCAAAATGACTTCCAAAATCTATACATGCTTATTATATAACTTATATATAGTCGTTTTATATATTTAAATATATTTATCAGATCTTATTATACTAAATAATACAAGTCATTTATTAATAAATAAAAATTTATATTTAAATTCATATATGATAAAAATATACTTTTATATATCTCAAGTAATAAAATTTATAAAATTCACTTAATATCATAAAAATATAGTGGTATGTATTATTAATGTAATTATATTACGTGTGGTAAAAATATCTTTGTACGCATATTTATTTGATAAAATAATATTGATAATAATAATAATGATAAAAATAATAAAATGATAGTTTCAATAAAAATATTAATTTTTAGTAATAAAGATAATTTTAGTAATAACATCAACTGATAACAATTATAATAATTGTTTTAATAATAATATTAAAATTAATAATAATTCAGTTGACCATATCTTTTAATCCGTTCATCGAACCCACACGATTTCTAAATGAAAAGTTATTAATTTTTCTTTAGCTTTTCAACGACATGCATATCATATACCTTATCTCAGTAGCATATGTATCAAATTTGTGATTTATCATAAACTATTTAACGACGAAACTAAGCATACAAACATGCATAATCATATATACTCGAGCACTAGTCAGGGATACACTATTAATATATAAAAGATAAGATATGAATGCTCACGTATCAATATTGTGATTCAATATTGCAGGAAAGTACGTAGACACAACGAAAATGATAAACGTTAGGTTGACCTCACAGCAATACCCTCGAACAATACCCATAACCTCCATAGCTATAACCCATAATTTCCTTAGCTCTATCCCGTTTAAAAACTTATTTTGAAATCATCTGAATATAACTCCGTCGTAGTATTTTATGTATACTAATAATATCTTGAAATAATACTAAGTAAATATATATATGTAATTCGATTGAGAGAGTTTAGAGAAATATATTTTCAAGTTTCTATGAAATAATGAAACTTATTGAATTCTATTTATAATAGATTTTTAAATTATTAAAGTATGAATTATTAAAATGAATTATTAAAGTATGAATTATTAAAGTGAATTATTAAAGTATGAATTATTAAAGTGAATTATTAAAGTAAATTATTAAAGTTAAAGTAAAGTAAAAGTAAAGTAAAAGTAAAGTAAAGGTAAAGTTAAAGTATAGTAAAAGTATAAAACTATGTACGTATAATACGCGTATAAATATATTTAATATTAATTTAAATCGTTATATCATAAAACATTTTAGAAAAGTAGAATTATATATATTCATAATAGGTTTCAAGTTTTTAAATTACAGTCTGTTGGTGAAGCATGGGATAAAGTCCAAAGGTTTAATAAACGTATGAAATCATCTTAATGAAAAATGTCGAGTTACTTAACTTGTCGATATCCAACATCTAAGTTATTTACACTCCACATTCTTACTTATAGATCACTTTACCATTTTCCGAATATTGTCAAAAAGAATAGATTTCTTAAATCACAGTGGACCTCATAACATTGGCCCGTAATCATATCATAATGTATCTGATAATTCAATCATTTGATATTATCTCTTAATTCTGTCGATAAATATATTGTAAGACCCCAATATTTATTTTACACAGAGTTTTAAATGATGTACGTATCGTAGGTGAAGCGTGGTATGGAATAGAAGCTCAGAACCTGTTCAGAGGGTTGTGCGCGCCGCGCACCTTGAGGCGAGCGCGCCGCGCACCTGGTCTGCGACAGAAATCTGACTTTTTCAAATTAGAGTTTAATGAGGGCCTTTTTGGTCTTTTCACTTGAGGCCGGATGTGAGGCCATATCAGCTGGTTGGATTCAGTTTTGGATCATATTTCACATCCACAAACACTCTCAAGTATCTTAGAGAGAGAGGGAGATTTCTAGAGAGAGATTTGGGGTTTTGGAGAAGAAGGAGCTTGAATTGATCAAAGTCTCGGGTTTTAAAGTTGTTCACCTTGTTCCTAGCTACGTTGTGGTGGTTGTGGTAAGTTCTAACTCCGAATTTCATTGTTTGATTTTGATAATCAAGTTAGGGTTTGAACTTAAATTGATGAGAAACCCATTTAAACTCTTGGAGTGAGTTTAGTGATGCTAGTAATCGGGTTTGTTGTTATTGTTGGTGGATTTTGGGTTGGTGAACTAATTGGCCATGATTAGGACTTGAAATTGGGTTTAATCACTTAAGTTAGTGATTATGGAAGTATTGAAACCCATTTAGGGTTATTTGGTTGACTAGTTTTGACTTTGGGACAAAATTAGGGTTTAGTGATGATTATGACCCAATTGGCGATTTAATGAGGTTTATAAACTTAAAATGAATTAAGTTGAAGTATAAAATCGAGTTAAAGGTGTTTTGGTGTCAAAACTTGTAAATGGTGAGATTTTGACCTTATGGGTCAAAATTAGGGTTTATGGGCAATTTGGAGATTTGTAAGTGTTTAACACTTGTGTTCGGGTTTAATTGGCGTGCTAGGACCATTCTCACTTGTGTTAGTGATTATTGGTTAGTTTGGGCGCGGTTTGTCCTTGGAAGTGCATTTGGGTCGAATTTGCACTAAGTGTCAAATTGGGTTGGTTTGTAAATCCAATCTAAGTGTGTTGTTGAATTTGTGATAATGGATTAGGTACATTCCATTGACGAGTTGCGGATTACTTGGAAGCATTTCTTCAAGGCGACAAGGTGAGTGTTAATATCCTATGTGCATATGTATGTGTAGGATGGGTGCGGGTCGGGTGAAGTGGTTCTCGGTTATAGAGCTCACTTCATATATAGGTGGATTCGATGGACTTTGGTATGAGTCAAATTGGCACGGTTGTACGTTGTGGTTGACCTCCTTTTGGCGAGGTGTACACTTGTGTGTACGTTATCACATGTATTGTGATGTGGTTGTGGATAACCCCGATGTGGTGGATTTTATAATCCCGTGACCGTGGGTTTGAGTTGGAGAAGTGAATCGCGTGTAGTTCGAATTCACGATGACGCGTGTAGTTCGGTCATCTTATCAAAATGAATCTCGTGTAGTTCGGATTCATGGTGACTCGTGTAGTTCGGTCATCTTATTGAGGTAGTAATCTCGTGTGGTTTCAGATTACTAAGGCTCGTGTAGTTCGGCCAACCTCGATGTTGTGATGATAGTAATCTCGTGTGGTTTCGGATTACTAAAGCTCGTGTAGTCCGGCCAATCTTCATTGTGGTATTTGGTTCTCGGTATTGGGTTAAGGTGTTAACCTTGTTCGTTCATATTGTTATATATTAATGTATTGTTGTGTTGTAGCTAACCCTCTGGGTGTAGCTATTTGGCGTGGTTCACATCATCGTTGGTGAACTTATATTTTTGTTGTTGTATCTTAGCTCGTGCTTAGTGTTTGTACGGTACGCCTAGACTAGCTTGCCTTTATGCTTGGTTGTTCGGTATGCGGTATTTGTTTATTTATGTGGCGTGTCCATTTTATGCATATATATGTATGTAGTATATTTTTACTCACTAAGCGTTAGCTTACCCTCTCGTTGTTGACTCTTTTTATATATTGCATGCGGATGGTGGCTCGGGTAAGCGCGAGGATTTGAGGACTTGCATAGTTGCTTTAGAAGATCTTGCTTTTGGATTGATTAGGATTGGGTAGCGTATCCCCAATCGCCATGCTCGGTCTTTATTTTGTGTTAAAAGTCATGTGGTCGAAAACTTGTATTTTGTACGAAAGTCATAAAACGGCCGATGTGGGCCCGGTCTCGTAAAACTCATTTTATTATTGGAACGCGTTAGTTTTAACTAATATAAATTGTTGTGAAAAGCGTTTGGTCTAAAAGTGCCGGGAAGTCGAAGATCTTTTCGCGAAAAATGGACATTTTGATCAGAACTGTCTCAGGCCTTGTGCGCGCCGTGCACAGGCAGTGCTGCACGCCGCGCACCCTCCAGATCAGTTTTAAATTTTTTTTTTATTCCGCATTTTTGGTTGGTTAACGGGTCGGGATGTTACAAGTGGTATCAGAGCATGGTCTAAGGGATTTAGGTGACTTGAGATAGGTGCCTAGACTTAGACTTTTGTGTGTGCTTAATTGTTGCGGGACTTGTAGGATTACGGGTCGGAATGAGTTATAGTTAGTGCCTTGATTGTAGGTGGACTAACGTTTATATTAGTAATGCGGATATTATTAATATATTATTTGTGTTGTGGTGTAATTCTCGCGTGTGTTTATATCACGTAGAATTCTGTTTGTGTTTGTTTATATCATCGAACGAGGCGGTTGTTGTACTAACGAGTTGATGCGGCGTGTGTGCGTAATAAGGACTTGCAAACCTTATTACGGGTGCAAATCGTGTCTAACAAGTGATGCACCATGAGTGTTTAGCAAGATGGGCCTTTGTTGTGTGTGTGGTTTTATACGTTCGTGATCTAATCGCTTTGCATTCCTTAGAATGGCGACAGGAAGTGGGATCGAGACGAATGATTTGGAGTTTAACGCTAGAGTTGCGGCCGCCGTTGCGGAGCAAAAGAGTGCGTTTCGAGAAGAAATGGATAGAAAGTATTTCGAACTTCAAAGTAGTAGCGAAATAGAGCGTTGTCTTAAGAGCTTCATGAGGACTAAACCCCCGATGTACGACGGAAAGCCGGATCCTTTGGTAAGCACAACTTGGATTTCGGACGTCGAAGGGTGTTTCCGTACTATTGATTGCCCTCCCGAGAGAAAGACGAGACTCGCTACTAGTTTGTTGCGGGGTAGGGCAAGGGATTGGTTGGATGGTAAGATTGATCTTGTTGGTGGCGAAACGTTTATGGCTTTATCGTGGGACGAGTTTAAGAAGGAATTCTTCGAGGAGTTCCGAACTTCAGCCGATTTATCGGAAATGCGTAATGAGTTGCGAAATTTGCAACAGGGTTCTATGGATTTGAGTACTCTCAAGACGACCTTTATGGCGAAGGCTCGTTTTTGTCCGGAGTATTTGGGGAATGATCGTTTGTTGATGGGGGATTTCTATCGGACCTTGAATGATGACTTGAAAAGTAAAATTAGTTGGGGTCAAGCGAAATCGTTTTCGGAATTATTCAACTTGGCTAGAGGTTTTGAGTCGTATTCACGATCGAAAAAGGGTGAACCTTCAAGTGAGCGAAGGGTCGTTTCTTATGGTGGTCCGAGTAAGAGGGCTAAGGGTCCGAGTGTGAGCACGGGTGGTACGCGAACGGGTATGTCGGATTCTAGTGCGGCTAGATGTTACAATTGTAGCGTGAGGGGTCACAAGTCTTGGGAATGTTCGGTACCAAAGGGTGATGGTATGGTGTGCTTCAATTGCCAAAAAGAAGGACATCGTAAGTCGGAATGTCCCAAGTTAGCGGGGACGGGTGCGGCAAGGAGACGTTAAGGTACGTTTCTTTTTAATAATTATGTCTTTTGATTATTTATTAAATGCCGTTTGAGTTTGAGTTGTATGCCTTTGTTGTGCATGTTATGCTATGGGTGACGTTCCTAATGGAAGTACCCTATGTTGATGTTTGATTGACGGGCGAAGGGCGTAAGACTTGGTGCAACCAAGCATTCCTTAGTATTTGGGAAACGTTTCTACCAAGCCACGGAAATGGTTTTGATGTTTGGTTGTTAAGCGCGTGTTCGCTTTTATGTTGAAGTGACGAATCATGAGGTTCGTCAGTTGGTTGGAACCCTTGAGATCGAGTGTTTTAGATCTCGATGTGTGTTGACAATGGAGTCTTTATGACGCGACATTAGGTGCCTCTTTTATACCTACTAGCGTGGTGTTCGACTCCGATTGTGTTGCGGTACACTTTTTATTCAAAGTGTTTAAGGGTTGGTTAAAATCCTTCGTGTGCTCAAGGTTGGAGCAAGATGTAGTGATGGGTCGTGTGAGCCCAATTATTGGTAAAGTCTACCTTTGGTAGCATTGTGCGGTTGTACGAGTTGTGACATTGGAACGTAATTCCAAGTGGGGGACTTACACTCCCGCACGAGGAGGCTTTGGTGGGAGATTTCGGATGATACTTTTGGTAGATCCGGAAATTTTTGGTCGATATGTGGTAGAGTACAATTTCGGATAAATTGTCCTTATGGTTTGGATTTGAATTATCATCGAGGTGGTAACGTGGTAAATCTCGTTGAGAGACAATGGACGTGTTTGGCGAGCAAGGCGAAATCCTTCGGTTAAGGGAGGTGTGTGTCGGGTTCTCTTTTGGAGAATTATTGTTTGGTACCTATGTTTGGTATAGGTGGTTCTTGCTCGATTATGGATGGTTAGTGGTCCGCTAGGGTTCACTGTAGTGTAGCAGAGCGCGATGTTTCACGACTCGATGATTGAGGCCGAAAGTGCGTATGTGATAGATGAAGCATGACCTTCGGGGTCCGCTGACTTCATTATGGTGTGGTTGATTGATGAAGCATGATCTTTAGGGTCCGCTGACTTCATCATGGGAGTACGTGATTGGTGGAGCATGACTTTCGAGGTCCGCTGACTTCATCATGAGTGTGGTGTTATATCGGTGAAGCATGATCTTCGGGTCCGCTGACTTCATCATGGTTGTGGATCGCGTGTGTTTTCGGATTCACGATGACGCATGTAGTTCGGTCATCTTATCGGAATGAATCTCGTGTAGTTCGGATTCATGGTGACTCGTGTAGTTCGGTCATCTTATTGAGGTAGTAATCTCGTGTGGTTTCGGATTACTAAGGCTCGTGTAGTTCGGCCAACCTCGATGTTGTGGAAGTGAATCTCGTGTAGTTCGGATTCACAAATGACTCGTGTGGTTTCGGTCATTGTATTGAGGAGTGAGTCTCGTGTAGTTCGGATTCACAAATGACTCGTGTAGTTCGGTCATTCCTCTGGGATAGTGACTCTCGTGTAGTTCGGATTCACTATGGCGCGTGTAGTTCGGCCATTCCCGATTGTTGTTGTAGTGAAGGTAGTGAGTCGCGTGTAGTTTGTATTGACCCGAACTTTTCCATGTTTATATATATTAATTGAGATTGATATTTACATGATTAAATGTTTCCAACATGTTAAGCAATCAAACTTGTTAAGACTTGATTAATTGAAATATGTTTCATATACATAATTGACCACCCAAGTTGACCGGTGATTCACGAATGTTAAAACTTGTAAAAACTATACAATGACATATATATGGTTATATATATAGTTAACATGTTTTTATTATAAGTATGTATCTCATTAGGTATTTTAACAATGAGTTATATACATAAAAATGAGACTATTAATTTAAGAAACTCGAAAACGATATATATAACGATTATCGTTATAACAACGTCTTACTAGGTACATATGAATCATATTAAGATATTGATACACTTGGTTAATTATGTTAAATGATAAGTAAATATATTATTAAGTGTATTAACAATGAAATACATATGTAAAAATAAGACTACTAACTTAATGATTTCGAAACGAGACATATATGTAACGATTATCGTTGTAACGACATTTAACTGTATATACATCATACTAAGATATATTATATATCATAATATCATGATAATATAATAATTTAACATCTCATTTGTTATAATAAACAATGGGTTAACAACATTCAACAAGATCGTTAACCTAAAGGTTTCAAAACAACATTTACATGTAACGACTAACGATGACTTAACGACTCAGTTAAAATGTATATACATGTAGTGTTTTAATATGTATTCATACACTTTTGAAAGACTTCAATACACTTATCAAAATACTTCTACTTAACAAAAATGCTTACAATTACATCCTCGTTCAGTTTCATCAACAATTCTACTCGTATGCACCCGTATTCGTACTCGTACAATACACAGCTTTTAGATGTATGTACTATTGGTATATACACTCCAATGATTAGCTCTTAGCAGCCCATGTGAGTCATCTAACACATGTGGGAACCATCATTTGGCAACTAGCATGAAATATCTCATAAAATTACAAAAATATGAGTAATCATTCATGACTTATTTACATGAAAACAAAATTACATATCCTTTATATCTAATCCATACACCAACGACCAAAAACACCTACAAACACTTTCATTCTTCAATTTACTTCATCTAATTGATCTCTCTCAAGTTCTATCTTCAAGTTCTAAGTGTTCTTCATATATTTTACAAGTTCTAGTTACATAAAATCAAGAATACTTTCAAGTTTGCTAGCTCACTTCCAATCTTGTAAGGTGATCATCCAACCTCAAGAAATCTTTGTTTCTTACAGTAGGTTATCATTCTAATAAAAGGTAATAATCATATTCAAACTTTGGTTCAATTTCTATAACTATAACAATCTTATTTCAAGTGATGATCTTACTTGAACTTGTTTTCGTGTCATGATTCTGCTTCAAGAACTTCGAGCCATCCAAGGATCCGTTGAAGCTAGATCCATTTTTCTCTTTTCCAGTAGGTTTATCCAAGGAACTTAAGGTAGTAATTATGTTCATAACATCATTCGATTCATACATATAAAGCTATCTTATTCGAAGGTTTAAACTTGTAATCACTAGAACATAGTTTAGTTAATTCTAAACTTGTTCGCAAACAAAAGTTAATCCTTCTAACTTGACTTTTAAAATCAACTAAACACATGTTCTATATCTATATGATATGCTAACTTAATGATTTAAAACCTGGAAACACGAAAAACACCGTAAAACCGGATTTACGCCGTTGTAGTAACACCGCGGGCTGTTTTGGGTTAGTTAATTAAAAACTATGATAAACTTTGATTTAAAAGTTGTTATTCTGAGAAGATGATTTTTATTATGAACATAAAACTATATCCAAAAATTATGGTTAAACTCAAAGTGGAAGTATGTTTTCTAAAATGGTCATCTAGACGTCGTTCTTTCGACTGAAATGACTACCTTTACAAAAATGACTTGTAACTTATTTTTCTGACTATAAACCTATACTTTTTCTGTTTATATTCATAAAATAGAGTTCAATATGAAACCATAGCAATTGGATTCACTCAAAACGGATTTAAAATGAAGAAGTTATGGGTAAAACAAAATTGGATAATTTTTCTCATTTTAGCTACGTGAAAATTGGTAACAAATCTATTCCAACCATAACTTAATCAACTTGTATTGTATATTATGTAATCTTGAGATACCATAGACACGTATACAATGTTTCGACCTATCATGTCGACACATCTATATATATTTCGGAACAACCATAGACACTCTATATGCGAATGTTGGAGTTAGCTATACAGGGTTGAGGTTGATTCCAAAATATATATAGTTTGAGTTGTGATCAATACTGAGATACGTATACACTGGGTCGTGGATTGATTCAAGATAATATTTATCGATTTATTTCTGTACATCTAATTGTGGACAACTAGTTGTAGGTTACTAACGAGGACAGCTGACTTAATAAACTTAAAACATCAAAATATATTGAAAGTGTTGTAAATATATTTTGAACATACTTTGATATATATGTATATATTGTTATAGGTTCGTGAATCAACCAGTGGCCAAGTCTTACTTTTCGACGAAGTAAAAATCTGTGAAAGTGAGTTATAGTCCCACTTTTAAAATCTAATATTTTTGGGATGAGAATACATGCAGGTTTTATAAATGATTTACAAAATAGACACAAGTACGTGAAACTACATTCTATGGTTGAATTATCGAAATCGAATATGCCCTTTTTTATTAAGTCTGGTAATCCAAGAATTAGGGAACAGACACCCTAATTGACGCGAATCCTAAAGATAGATCTATTGGGCCTAACAAACCCCATCCAAAGTACCGGATGCTTTAGTACTTCGAAATTTATATCATATCCGAAGGGTTTCCCGGAATGATGGGGATATTCTTATATATGCATCTTGTTAATGTCGGTTACCAGGTGTTCACCATATGAATGATTTTTATCTCTATGTATGGGATGTGTATTGAAATATGAAATCTTGTGGTCTATTGTTACGATTTGATATATATAGGTTAAACCTATAACTCACCAACATTTTTGTTGACGTTTAAAGCATGTTTATTCTCAGGTGAATATTAAGAGCTTCCGCTGTTGCATACTAAAATAAGGACAAGATTTGGAGTCCATGTTTGTATGATATTGTGTAAAAATTGCATTCAAGAAACTGATTTCGATGTAACATATTTGTATTGTAAACCATTATGTAATGGTCGTGTGTAAACAGGATATTTTAGATTATCATTATTTGATAATCTACGTAAAGCTTTTTAATCCTTTATTTATGAAATAAAGGTTATGGTTTGTTTTAAAAATGAATGCAGTCTTTGAAAAACGTCTCATATAGAGGTCAAAACCTCGCAACGAAATCAATTAATATGGAACGTTTTTAATCAATAAGAACGGGACATTTCAGTTGGTATCCGAGCGTTGGTCTTAGAGAACCAGAAAATTTGCATTAGTGTGTCTTATCGAGTTTGTTAGGATGCATTAGTGAGTCTGGACTTCGACCGTGTTTTCTTTAAAAATGATTGCTTAACATTTTTGTTGGAAACTATATATTTTTAACATATGAATATTATGTGATATATTAATCTCTTAACGTGTTTGACATTATGTGATAGATGTCTACCTCTAGAACAAGTCCCATTGACTCACCTAATAATAATGAAGAGTCAAATGTAAATTGGAATGATTCGTGGACTGATTCACAAGTTCCCGAAGAGGAACCGGAAGAAGAGTCGGAACCGGAAGAAGAATCGGAACCGGAAGAAGAATCGGAACCGGATGAAGAAATAGAACCGGTGGGGTAAATAATAAAACGGTTATGTAAAAGAAAATCCTCAACCAACCGACCAAGGTTAATTATGGTCAATGGTGTTTCCGCCAAGGAAGCAAAATATTGGGAGGATTACCAATTCTCCGATGAATCGGATTCCGACGAGAATTCTGATGATGTTATAGAAATTACCCCAACTGAATTTAAAAAGGCAAAAGAAAATAATAAGGGAAAGGGCATAAAAATAGAGAAATCTAATTCCAACCCCGATGAACTTTATATGTATCGTCAACCCCCGAAGTCCTTAAGTTGTAACAATGACCCGGGAACCTCTAAACCACCAGGTTTTTCTAAACCAATGTGGACAACGACAGTTAGTATTAGGGGAACATCATATATCCCTAGAAACTTGGAAAAATGAACCAAAACCGAAGAAGAAGAAACGAGCGAGTCGGAATAAGATAGTTGTATTCGTGTGGTGTAATATATGTAATATAGTGTGCTTATGCTTTATGATATATGTAAAAATTGCTTGTATTAATAAGTATTTTTTTATGAATCTAACTCTTGTCTATTTTACAGTTTAAAAACACAAAATGGATAGACAACCCAATATTTTAAGAGACCTACCCGGAGACATGATTGATGAAATCTTGTCTAGAGTCGGTCAGAATTCCTCGGCACAACTATTTAAGGCGAGATCAGTTTGTAAGACATTCGAAGAACATTCCAAGAATGTCTTGGTTTATAAGAGACTTTCGTTTGAAAGATGGGGGATATCACATTGGGAAACCCATAAGTTACGATGTGTTTACTTTGACGCATATATTGCGGGGAACCCAAATGCTATTTTACGCAACGGGTTAAGAAATTATTTTGACTCAATATATCCGAATATTGGACTTCGTGATTTAGAAAAAGCGGCTAACATGCAACATAAAGAAGCATGTTATGCTTACGGATTAGTAATGTTCGCTTCTCACCAAAGTGAGAACAAGAACATCGGGCTACAACTATTAAACAAAATGTTTCCACAAGTGACAGAGTCGGTAATTGGGGTAAGAAATGAGGTTTTTAGATTGTTACGGGACTGTTGGACATTACGTAACCCTCGTCCTTTTGACGACGTTACAACACGCTGTCTTATCAACGGCCATAACGGTTATGTTCCACAAGACCAAGGATGGGAAGTAATCCTAGTAAAACCAGAATGCATGACTTGTTTCTGGACGTATGAATTACGTGTCTTTATTGCCTTTGCTGAACGACTTGTGTACTAGCTAGAATTATCTTCACAACTATCTTGTATCAAAGTTATTGTGTGCTATATTTCATGCTTTATGTAAAATAAGCGGTATTGTAAGTTTGTAAAATATTGTATAAAAGTTTGAACGCGAAATATTATTATAATCAGTTTTTCATATAGAATTGTAGTAGTTGAATTGTATATTAGCTACTAAGTATGAACTTAACGGGTAGGTACTACCCGAATTTAAACTTATAAAACGCTAATATGAAGAAAAAGCTTTTATAAATGAGTTCATATTATGCTACGAAATACTATTAACTACTCTTAATATTCTGTATGATTAACTTGTTCCATTTGACTATTTTGAAGGAAATGGCACCGACTACTCGACACACCGTGAATATGAATGAAGAGGAATTCCGTACTTTTCTAGCTTCAAACATAGCCGCAGTACAGGCTGCGTTACATACCAACAATAACCTAGGATCAAGCAGTACATGAAATTGTGTAGGATGCACCTACAAAGAATTCACTGCCTGCAAACCTTTGGAATTTGATGGAACCGAAGGACCGATCGGATTGAAACGGTGGACCGAGAAGGTCGAATCGGTGTTTGCCATAAGTAAGTGTACTGAAGAGGACAAACTGAAGTACGCTACGCATACCTTCACAGGTTCTGCGTTAACATGGTGGAATACCTATCTAGAGCAAGTGGGACAAGACGATGCGTACGCACTACCGTGGTCAGCATTCAAGCACCTGATGAACGAGAAGTACCGTCCCAGAACCGAGGTCAATAAGCTCAAGATAGAACTTAGAGGGTTACGAACCCAAGGATTTGATATTACCACGTACGAAAGACGATTCACAGAATTGTGCCTATTGTGTCCGGGAGCATTCGAAGATGAGGAAGAGAAGATCGACGCGTTTGTGAAAGGATTACCGGAAAGAATCCAAGAAGATATAAGTTCACACGAGCCCGCCTCTGTACAACAGGCATGTAGAATGGCTCACAAACTAGTGAACCAGATTGAAGAAAGAATTAAAGAACAGACTGCTGAAGAGGCCAATGTGAAGCAAGTCAAAAGAAAGTGGGAGGAAAACGGTGATAAGAATCACCAATACAACAACAACAGCAATTACAACAATAATCGCAACAATTATCCCAACAATCGCAACATCAATCGCAACTACAACAAACGGCCCAACAATAACAACAACAACAACAACAACAACAACAACAACAACAACAACAATAGCAACTACAACAATCATCCCAATAACAATAATAACCGCAACAACAACAACAACAATCAGAAGCAGCTATGCCAAAGGTGTGAAAAGTATCACTCGGGGTTCTGCACCAAATTTTGCAACAAGTGTAAAAGAAATGGTCATAGCGCGGAGAAGTGTGAGGTCTACGGACCAGGGGTTAATAGAACTAAAGGAACAAATGGTGTCGGAACGAGTAATGGCGGAGCAAGTAGTGTCGGAGCAAGTTATGCCAATGTAGTTTGTTATAAATGTGGAAAACCGGGCCACATTATTAGAAATTGCCCGAACCAGGAGAACACGAATGGACAAGGCCGCGGAAGAGTTTTCAATATTAATGCGGCAGAGGCACAGGAAGACCCGGAGCTTGTTACGGGTACGTTTCTTATTGACAATAAATCTGCTTACGTTTTATTTGATTCGGGTGCGGATAGAAGCTATATGAGTAGAGATTTTTGTGCTAAATTAAGTTGTCCATTGATGCCTTGGGATAGTAAATTTTTACTCGAATTAGCAAATGGTAAATTAATTTCAGCAGATAATATATGTCGGAATCGAGAAATTAAACTGGTTAGCGAAACATTTAAGATTGATTTGATACCAGTAGAGTTAGGGAGTTTTGATGTGATAATCGGTATGGACTGGTTGAAAGAAGTGAAAGCAGAGATTGTCTGTTACAAAAATGCAATTCGCATTATACGAGAAAAAGGAAAACCCTTAATGGTGTACGGAGAAAAGGGCAACACGAAGCTACATCTTATTAGTAATTTGAAGGCACAAAAACTAATAAGAAAAGGTTGCTATGCTGTTCTAGCACACGTCGAGAAAGTACAAACTGAAGAAAAGACCATCAATGATGTTCCCATTGCAAAAGAATTTCCCGATGTATTTCTGAAAGAATTACCGGGATTACCCCCACAGCGATCCGTTGAATTTCAAATAGATCTTGTACCAGGAGCTGCACCAATAGCTCGTGCTCCTTACAGACTCGCACCCAGCGAGATGAAAGAACTGCAAAGCCAATTACAAGAACTTTTAGAGCGTGGTTTCATTCGACCAAGCACATCACCGTGGGGAGCTCCTGTTTTGTTTGTCAAGAAGAAAGATGGTACATTCAGGTTGTGTATCGACTACCGAGAGTTGAACAAACTTACCATCAAGAACCGCTACCCACTACCGAGAATCGACGACTTATTTGATCAACTACAAGGCTCATCTATTTATTCAAAGATTGACTTACGTTCCGGGTATCATCAAATGCGGGTGAAAGAAGATGATATTCCAAAGACTGCTTTTAGAACACATTACGGTCATTACGAGTTTATGGTCATGCCGTTTGGTTTAACTAATGCACCAGCTGTGTTCATGGACCTTATGAACCGAGTGTGTGGACCATACCTTGACAAGTTTGTCATTGTTTTCATTGATGACATACTTATTTACTCAAAGAATGACCAAGAACACGGTGAACATTTGAGAAAGGTGTTAGAAGTATTGAGAAAGGAAGAATTGCACGCTAAGTTTTCAAAGTGTGCATTTTGGTTGGAAGAAGTTCAATTCCTCGGTCACATAGTGAACAAAGAAGGTATTAAGGTGGATCCGGCAAAGATAGAAACTGTTGAAAAGTGGGAAACCCCGAAAACTCCGAAACACATACGCCAGTTTTTAGGACTAGCTGGTTACTACAGAAGGTTCATCCAAGACTTTTCCAGAATAGCAAAACCCTTGACTGCATTAACGCATAAAGGGAAGAAATTTGAATGGAATGATGAACAAGAGAAAGCGTTTCAGTTATTGAAGAAAAAGCTAACTACGGCACCTATATTGTCATTGCCTGAAGGGAATGATGATTTTGTGATTTATTGTGACGCATCAAAGCAAGGTCTCGGTTGTGTATTAATGCAACGAACGAAGGTGATTGCTTATGCGTCTAGACAATTGAAGATTCACGAACAAAATTATACGACGCATGATTTGGAATTAGGCGCGGTTGTTTTTGCATTAAAGACTTGGAGGCACTACTTATATGGGGTCAAAATTATTATATATACCGACCACAAAAGTCTTCAACACATATTTAATCAGAAACAACTGAATATGAGGCAGCGTAGGTGGATTGAATTATTGAATGATTACGACTTTGAGATTCATTACCACCCGGGGAAGGCAAATGTGGTAGCCGATGCCTTGAGCAGGAAGGACAGAGAACCCATTCGAGTAAAATCTATGAATATAATGATTCATAATAACCTTACTACTCAAATAAAGGAGGCGCAACAAGGAGTTTTAAAAGAGGGAAATTTAAAGGATGAAATACCCAAAGGATCGGAGAAACATCTTAATATTCGGGAAGACGGAACCCGGTATAGGGCTGAAAGGATTTGGGTACCAAAATTTGGAGATATGAGAGAAATGGTACTTAGAGAAGCTCATAAAACCAGATACTCAATACATCCTGGAACGGGGAAGATGTACAAGGATCTCAGGAAATATTTTTGGTGGCCGGGTATGAAAGCCGATGTTGCTAAATACGTAGGAGAATGTTTGATGTGTTCTAAGGTCAAAGCTGAGCATCAGAAACCATCAGGTCTACTTCAACAACCCGAAATCCCGGAATGGAAATGGGAAAACATTACCATGGATTTCATCACTAAATTGCCAAGGACTGCAAGTGGTTTTGATACTATTTGGGTAATAGTTGATCGTCTCACCAAATCAGCACACTTCCTGCCAATAAGAGAAGATGACAAGATGGAGAAGTTAGCACGACTGTATTTGAAGGAAGTCGTCTCCAGACATGGAATACCAATCTCTATTATTTCTGATAGGGATGGCAGATTTATTTCAAGATTCTGGCAGACATTACAGCAAGCATTAGGAACTCGTCTAGACATGAGTACTGCCTATCATCCACAAACTGATGGGCAGAGCGAAAGGACGATACAAACACTTGAAGACATGCTACGAGCATGTGTAATTGATTTCGGAAACAGTTGGGATCGACATCTACCGTTAGCAGAATTTTCCTACAACAACAGCTACCATTCAAGCATTGAGATGGCGCCGTTTGAAGCACTTTATGGTAGAAAGTGCAGGTCTCCGATTTGTTGGAGTGAAGTGGGGGATAGACAGATTACGGGTCCAGAGATTATACAAGAAACTACCGAGAAGATCATCCAAATTCAACAACGGTTGAAAACCGCCCAAAGTCAACAAAAGAGCTACGCTGACATTAAAAGAAAAGATATAGAATTTGAAATTGGAGAGATGGTCATGCTTAAAGTTGCACCTTGGAAAGGCGTTGTTCGATTTGGTAAACGAGGGAAATTAAATCCAAGGTATATTGGACCATTCAAGATTATTGATCGTGTCGGACCAGTAGCTTACCGACTTGAGTTACCTCAATAACTCGCAGCTGTACATAACACTTTCCACGTCTCGAATTTGAAAAAATGTTTTGCTAAAGAAGATCTCACTATTCCGTTAGATGAAATCCAAATCAACAAAAAACTCCAATTCATCGAAGAACCCGTCGAAATAATGAATCGTGAGGTTAAAAGACTTAAGCAAAACAAGATACCAATTGTTAAGGTTCGATGGAATGCTCGTAGAGGACCCGAGTTCACCTGGGAGGGTGAAGATCAGATGAAGAAGAAATACCCGCATCTATTTCCAGAAGATTCGTCAACACCTTCAACAGCTTAAAATTTCGGGACGAAATTTATTTAACGGGTAGGTACTGTAGTGACCCGAACTTTTCCATGTTTATATATATTAATTGAGATTGATATTTACATGATTAAATGTTTCCAACATGTTAAGTAATCAAACTTGTTAAGACTTGATTAATTGAAATATGTTTCATATAGATAATTGACCACCCAAGTTGACCGGTGATTCACGAACGTTAAAACTTGTAAAAACTATACAATGACATATATATGGTTATATATATAGTTAACATGTTTTTATTATAAGTATGTATCTCATTAGGTATTTTAACAATGAGTTATATACATAAAAATGAGACTATTAATTTAAGAAACTCGAAAACGATATATATAACGATTATCGTTATAACAACGTCTTACTAGGTACATATGAATCATATTAAGATATTGATACACTTGGTTAATTATGTTAAATGATAAGTAAATATATTATTAAGTGTATTAACAATGAAATACATATGTAAAAATAAGACTACTAACTTAATGATTTCAAAACGAGACATATATGTAACGATTATCGTTGTAACAACATTTAACTGTATATACATCATACTAAGATATATTATATATCATAATATCATGATAATATAATAATTTAACATCTCATTTGTTATAATAAACAATGGGTTAACAACATTCAACAAGATCGTTAACCTAAAGGTTTCAAAACAACATTTACATGTAACGACTAACGATGACTTAACGACTCAGTTAAAATGTATATACATGTAGTGTTTTAATATGTATTCATACACTTTTGAAAGACTTCAAGACACTTATCAAAATACTTCTACTTAACAAAAATGCTTACAATTACATCCTCGTTCAGTTTCATCAACAATTCTACTCGTATGCACCCGTATTCGTACTCGTACAATACACAGCTTTTAGATGTATGTACTATTGGTATATACACTCCAATTATCAGCTCTTAGCAGCCCATGTGAGTCACCTAACACATGTGGGAACCATCATTTGGCAACTAGTATGAAATATCTCATAAAATTACAAAAATATGAGTAATCATTCATGACTTATTTACATGAAAACAAAATTACATATCCTTTATATCTAATCCATACACCAACGACCAAAAACACCTACAAACACTTTCATTCTTCAATTTTCTTCATCTAATTGATCTCTCTCAAGTTCTATCTTCAAGTTCTAAGTGTTCTTCATATATTTTACAAGTTCTAGTTACATAAAATCAAGAATACTTTCAAGTTTGCTAGCTCACTTCCAATCTTGTAAGGTGATCATCCAACCTCAAGAAATCTTTGTTTCTTACAGTAGGTTATCATTCTAATACAAGGTAATAATCATATTCAAACTTTGGTTCAATTTCTATAACTATAACAATCTTATTTCAAGTGATGATCTTACTTGAACTTGTTTTCGTGTCATGATTCTGCTTCAAGAACTTCGAGCCATCCAAGGATCCGTTGAAGCTAGATCCATTTTTCTCTTTTCCAGTAGGTTTATCCAAGGAACTTAAGGTAGTAATGATTTTCATAACATCATTCGATTCATACATATAAAGCTATCTTATTCGAAGGTTTAAACTTGTAATCACTAGAACATAGTTTAGTTAATTCTAAACTTGTTCGCAAACAAAAGTTAATCCTTCTAACTTGACTTTTAAAATCAACTAAACACATGTTCTATATCTATATGATATGCTAACTTAATGATTTAAAACCTGGAAACACGAAAAACACCGTAAAACCGGATTTACGCCGTCGTAGTAACACCGCGGGCTGTTTTGGGTTAGTTAATTAAAAACTATGATAAACTTTGATTTAAAAGTTGTTATTCTGAGAAGATGATTTTTATTATGAACATGAAACTATATCCAAAAATTATGGTTAAACTCAAAGTGTAAGTATGTTTTCTAAAATGGTCATCTAGACGTCGTTCTTTCGACTGAAATGACTACCTTTACAAAAACGACTTGTAACTTATTTTTCCGACTATAAACCTATACTTTTTCTGTTTAGATTCATAAAATAGAGTTCAATATTAAACCATAGCAATTGGATTCACTCAAAACGGATTTAAAATGAAGAAGTTATGGGTAAAACAAGATTGGATAATTTTTCTCATTTTAGCTACGTGAAAATTGGTAACAAATCTATTCCAACCATAACTTAATCAACTTGTATTGTATATTATGTAATCTTGAGATACCATAGACACGTATACAATGTTTCGACCTATCATGTCGACACATCTATATATATTTCGGAACAACCATAGACACTCTATATGTGAATGTTGGAGTTAGCTATACAGGGTTGAGGTTGATTCCAAAATATATATAGTTTGAGTTGTGATCAATACTGAGATACGTATACACTGGGTCGTGGATTGATTCAAGATAATATTTATCGATTTATTTCTGTACATCTAATTGTGGACAACTAGTTGTAGGTTACTAACGAGGACAGCTGACTTAATAAACTTAAAACATCAAAATATATTAAAAGTGTTGTAAATATATTTTGAACATACTTTGATATATATGTATATATTGTTATAGGTTCGTGAATCAACCAGTGGCCAAGTCTTACTTTCCGACGAAGTAAAAATCTGTGAAAGTGAGTTATAGTCCCACTTTTAAAATCTAATATTTTTGGGATGAGAATACATGCAGGTTTTATAAATGATTTACAAAATAGACACAAGTACGTGAAACTACATTCTATGGTTGAATTATCGAAATCGAATATGCCCCTTTTTATTAAGTCTGGTAATCCAAGAATTAGGGAACAGACACCCTAATTGACGCGAATCCTAAAGATAGATCTATTGGGCCTAACAAACCCCATCCAAAGTACCGGATGCTTTAGTACTTCGAAATTTATATCATATCCGAAGGGTGTCCCGGAATGATGGGGATATTCTTATATATGCATCTTGTTAATGTCGGTTACCAGGTGTTCACCATATGAATGATTTTTATCTCTATGTATGGGATGTGTATTGAAATATGAAATCTTGTGGTCTATTGTTACGATTTGATATATATAGGTTAAACCTATAACTCACCAACATTTTTGTTGACGTTTAAAGCATGTTTATTCTCAGGTGAATATTAAGAGCTTCCGCTGTTGCATACTAAAATAAGGACAAGATTTGGAGTCCATTTTTGTATGATATTGTGTAAAAACTGCATTCAAGAAACTGATTTCGATGTAACATATTTGTATTGTAAACCATTATGTAATGGTCGTGTGTAAACAGGATATTTTAGATTATCATTATTTGATAATCTACGTAAAGCTTTTTAAACCTTTATTTATGAAATAAAGGTTATGGTTTGTTTTAAAAATGAATGCAGTCTTTGAAAAACGTCTCATATAGAGGTCAAAACCTCGCAACGAAATCAATTAATATGTGTGACGATCGCTCCAAATCCATTTGGCCGAATACGTCATTCATTGATTTCATTGCGAGGTATTTGACCTCTATATGATACGTTTTATAAACATTGCATTCTTTTGAAAAGGCACACCATAAATGAATATTAAATCAAAGGTTTTCGACATCTGATGATTTCTACATATAAACAATCACCTTATATTATAGTTTACAATAGTATTTCCGTTGACAATGCAGTCTAAATAAGGTACATGGTGATGAATTGGTGAATGCAACGTTTTCTTGAAAAATATGCCATGTAAGATTCCATGCACATAGCTTGTCTATCATATAAGCAAACAGCGGAAGACTTCTTGGGAACCTGAGAATAAACATGCTAACAAGTGTCAACACAAAGGTTGGTGAGTTCATAGTTTTAGTGTTTCGCATAATCTGCATATAAAAGTGGATAACAAGATTTCAGTTGTTTCATCCAGAAACGTTTATCAAAATATTCTACGATATTGAGCACCCTGGTAACTAAACTTAACGTATATATAATTTGTACCCTTTGTATAATCATCTTAATAAATACACGCAAACCAACGTGTACGCTTCTCAAATAGCATACGTCCGTTAAAAGGCTAGTGCTCTAGCTCGGACGGGGATATCAAGCCCTATGGATCCATATACTACTACTCGCGCCCACCAGTTCTTATAACTGGCAGTTACTAGTTACCAAAGCTAAGGGATTTTCGGTTCAAACTCAGTGTAGAATTTAGTATGTACTTGTATCCATTGCGTTTAAAATAAAGTGCATGTATTCTCAGCCCAAAAATATAGATTGCAAAAGCAATTAAAAAGGGAGCAAATGAAACTCACGCATATAAATATTGTATATCGGTTAATAAAGCATTTGCATGTATTCTCAGCCCAAAAATGTAGAGAGTAAAAGGGATCATATGAAACTCACGCATATAAATATTGATATACAATATTGCAGGAAAGCACGTAGACGCATCAGAGATGATAAACACGAGGTTTGATTCACAAAAATACCCCCGAACATTACCCATAATTTCCTTGGCAATAACCCATATTTTCCTTAGCTCTAGCTCGCTCGGAAACTCGTTTTGAAAATTACTTGGACATCACTCCGTCGTAATATTTTTTTGTACATTATTATTTTTGTATCGCAAAAATAATAACACTAATAATAATAAAAAAAATAATAAGATTAATAATAATCTTATTAATAATAATAATAATAATAATAATAATAAATAATAAATAATATTACGGAGTATATATATATTTGTGTATGTGTGTGATTTAAATCGAGCGAAAACACTGAAATTTATAGATGTGGCCTGAAATCTGGAGTCATGCGACTCGCATGGAAATGGCCTTCTGGCCATGCGACTCGCATGAGGACCAGGGACAGCTCACATTGTTTTGGCTCCTAGCTTGTCGACATAATATAAAATAAATATAAATATAATATATATAATTTAAATTAATTAATTATATATTATATTAAATTCACGTGCATAGTTGACTTGTAATTTTTGTTCCGATAAGTCGTACGTTGTCACTCGACTTATGTCCCGGTTCCGGTTTTTTGAACGCCCTTTCGTACGCTGAGAAAACTTGTACTTTACGTTTCGTGAATCGTACCTTTGTCAAAATATAGTCTTAAATCATCCATAAAATATACCACTGTAGCAATTCACTGTAGCAAAGTCAATTTCACTGTAGCAAATAGTGATTTTCAAAAACACTGTAGCATTTTGGGTACTGTAGCAATTTGAAATGTTACCATCGTTTACTAAATAACTTGAAATTATATATATGTATATATCTTTTTAATATATATAAATTAGTTTTTTAAATACACATTGGAAGTTATTTATAAATAAATTTTAATAATAAATATTTCAACTTATCATATATATTCAAATAGATATTTAAACCAATAAGTTTAATGTACGGTATCAAATAATTAATACATTGTTACCTTTTCAAGTTATAGTATATATGTATCTATTTACATATAATTGTTCGCGAATCGTCGAAAACAACCGAAAGGTATTTAAATATATAAAAGTAGTTCAAAAATTTTGAGATTCAGCTTTACAGACTTTGCTTATCGTGTCGAAAATGTTAATCATACAAAGATTAAGTTTAAATTTGGTCAGAAATTTCCGGGTCATCACAATATGGAACGTTTTTAATCAATAAGAACGGGACATTTCATAGTTCGGATTCACTAAGGCGTGTGTGTTTTCGGCCAGCCTTCGTGTGTTGCGTGATCCGTCGGTTGTTTTATACACCGATGGTGGGGTCGTAAGGACCGTGTTGTTTGATCTATCGGTTGTTTGATACACTGATGGTGGGGTCGTGAGGACTATGTTGTATGTTTAGTGATGCGTTAGCCGTGTTTCGCTCACATGTTTGTTACGGGTGTGACGATGGTTGATTTCGTACACCTTGGGTTTTGCGTTTCCATAGTCGTTTTGGGCGCTATCGGTTCTAGCCGTTGGATTATGATGTTACGGTAGTTGCGTATTGGTCGTATGGCGCACTACAAGGGATGTTTAGTGATTGGTGTAATCCGTAAGGGTTCGTTTGGTTCGGTCTTCATCGTTTCGGGTTGTTGACCTTAGGTTCAGACTTGGTTGTTTTTAGCGTTTTACTCGGTAAGTGTACGCTAAGAGATCTATATCTCGGTACGAGATTTGGTTGAGTTTTCCCGATGTGAGGGAATGTGCATGGTTATAGTGCTCGTATTGTGATTTGATAAATCGCGTGTGATGATTTAGTTGCTTAAAGGCGATTCATTGGGAAGGATTGCTTAGGAAATTCGGATTGGGACTTAGGCTTGAGGACCGTGGAGTGTGGTCCGTTTGGTTATGTGACAAGGATCACGAGGACGTGATCGATTATAAGTGGGGGAGAGTTGTAAGACCCCAATATTTAGTTTACACAGAGTTTTAAATGATGTACGTATCGTAGGTGAAGCGTGGTATGGAATAGAAGCTCAGAACCTGTTCAGAGGGTTGTGCGCGCCGCGCACCTTGAGGTGAGCGCGCCGCGCACCTGGTCTGCGACAGAAATCTGACTTTTTCAAATTAGAGTTTAATGAGGGGCTTTTTGGTCTTTTCACTTGAGGCCGGATGTGAGGCCATATAAGCTGGCTGGATTCAGTTTTGGATCATATTTCACATCCACAAACACTCTCAAGTATCTTAGATAGAGAGGGAGATTTCTAGAGAGAGATTTGAGGTTTTGGAGAAGAAGGAGCTTGAATTGATCAAAGTCTCGGGTTTTAAAGTTGTTCACCTCGTTCCTAGCTACATTTTGGTGGTTGTGGTAAGTTCTAACTCCGAATTTCATTGTTTGATTTTGATAATCAAGTTAGGGTTTGAACTTAAATTGATGAGAAACCCATTTAAACTCTTGGAGTGAGTTTAGTGATGCTAGTAATCGGGTTTGTTGTTATTGTTGGTGGATTTTGGGTTGGTGAACTAATTGGCCATGATTAGGACTTGAAATTGGGTTTAATCACTTAAGTTAGTGATTATGGAAGTATTGAAACCCATTTAGGGTTATTTGGTTGACTGGTTTTGACTTTGGGTCAAAATTAGGGTTTAGTGATGATTATGACCCAATTGGCGATTTAATGAGGTTTATAAACTTAAAATGGATTAAGTTGAAGTATAAAACTGAGTTAAAGGTGTTTTGGTGTCAAAACTTGTAAATGGTGAGATTTTGACCTTATGGGTCAAAATTAGGGTTTATGGGCAATTTGGAGATTTGTAAGTGTTTAACACTTGTGTTCGGGTTTAATTGGCGTGCTAGGACCATTCTTACTTGTGTTAGTGATTATTGGTTAGTTTGGGCACGGTTTGTCCTTGGAAGTGCATTTGGGTCGAATTTGCACTAAGTGTCAAATTGGGTTGGTTTGTAAATCCAATCTAAGTGTGTTGTTGAATTTGTGATAATGGATTAGGTACATTCCATTGACGAGTTGCGGATTACTTGGAAGCATTTCTTCAAGGCGACAAGGTGAGTGTTAATATCCTATGTGCATATATATGTGTAGGATGGGTGCGGGTCGGGTGAAGTGGTTCTCGGTTATAGAGCTCACTTCACATATAGGTGGATTCGATGGACTTTGGTATGAGTCCAATTGGCACGGTTGTGCGTTGTGGTTGACCTCCTTTTGGTGAGGTGTACACTTGTGTGTACATTATCACATGTATTGTGATGTGGTTGTGGATAACCCCGATGTGGTGGATTTTATAATCCCGTGACCGTGGGTTTGAGTTGGAGAAGTGAATCGCGTGTAGTTCGGATTCACGATGACGCGTGTAGTTCGGTCATCTTATCAAAATGAATCTCGTGTAGTTCGGATTCATGGTGACTCGTGTAGTTCGGTCATCTTATTGAGGTAGTAATCTCGTGTGGTTTCGGATTACTAAGGCTCGTGTAGTTCGGCCAACCTCGATGTTGTGAAGATAGTAATCTCGTGTGGTTTCGGATTACTAAGGCTCGTGTAGTCCGGCCAATCTTCATTGTGGTATTTGGTTCTCTGTATTGGGTTAAGGTGTTAACCTTGTTCGTTCATATTGTTATATATTAATGTATTGTTGTGTTGTAGCTAACCCTCCGGGTGTAGCTATTTGGCGTGGTTCACATCATCGTTGGTGAACTTATATTTTTGGTGTTGTATCTTAGCTCGTGCTTAGTGTTTGTACGGTACGCCTAGACTAGCTTGCCTTTATGCTTGGTTGTTCGGTATGCGGTATTTGTTTATTTATGTGGCGTGTCCATTTTATGCATATATATGTATGTAGTATATTTTCACTCACTAAGCGTTAGCTTACCCTCTCGTTGTTGACTCTTTTTATAGATTGCATGCGGATGGTGGCTCGGGTAAGCGCGAGGATTTGAGGACTTGCATAGTTGCTTTAGAAGATCTTGCTTTTGGATTGATTAGGATTGGGTAGCGTATCCCCAATCGCCATGCTCGGTCTTTATTTTGTGTTAAAAGTCATGTGGTCGAAAACTTGTATTTTGTACGAAAGTCGTAAAACGGCCGATGTGGGCCCGGTCTCGTAAAACTCATTTTATTATTGGAACGCGTTAGTTTTAACTAATATAAATTGTTGTGAAAAGCGTTTGGTCTAAAAGTGCCGGGAAGTCGAAGATCTTTTCGCGAAAAATGGACATTTTGATCAGAACTGTCTCAGGCCTTGTGCGCGCCGCGCACCCTCCAGATCAGTTTTAAATTTTTTTTTATTCCGCGTTTTTGGTTGGTTAACGGGTTGGGATGTTACATATATCGAAACAAATACGTTCATGTAAAGTATCATATATCTAATACTTTGTTAATGTTTTCAGTTAATATTATATATTATATATACATATCTATATACATAATTGTTCGTGAATCGTCGAACACGGTCAAAGGGTAATTGATTACATGAATGTAGTTCCAAACTTTTTGAGATTCAACATTACAAATTCTGCTTATCGTGTCGGAAACATATAAAGGTTAGGTTTAAATTTGGTCGGAAATTTCCGGGTCGTCACAGTACCTACCCGTTAAAGAAATTTCGTCCCGAAATTTGATCGAGGTCATCATGGCTAAACATAAAAATGTTTTCATGATGGATATGTGTTGATAGATAGGATTTTATTACCATAGAGTAATATGAATAAAATGATCCGATTACTCGAAGCGTATGAGTGAAGCTATCACAAAATAGTGGAATGAGGAAAATAAGTTTCGTCATAATTTTTGACGTAGTCGTGGTTGAATTCCGGAATTCAAGGGATTCAAAAAAAAAAAATCTTGGAAATCTATAAGATCTGTTTCTTCGAGATTTAAGGAAATTAGGATCTCTTTAATTAAATGCGATGATCTGTCCTGATTACTACGTCTGATATTTCCCTTATATATTTACCTTTTCCATTCAATTAGTTTTTACCACTTCTATACTCAATTCCAATGTCAAAAGATTGCGAAAATGCTTAATCCAGTTCTAATCCTTGTTCTTATCCTTACTATCGCAACAAACATTCTACTTTTCCAACTTCCACCGGAGGAATCTGTTGAAATGTCCCGTTCTTATTGATTAAAAATGTTCCATATTAATTGATTTCGTTGCGAGGTTTTGACCTCTATATGAGACGTTTTTCAAAGACTGCATTCATTTTAAAACAAACCATAACTTTTATTTCATCAATAAAGGTTTAAAAAGCTTTACGTAGATTATTAAATAATGATAATCTAAAATATCCTGTTTACACACGACCATTACATAATGGTTTACAATACAAATATGTTACAACAAAATAAGTTTCTTGAATGCAGTTTTTACACAATATCATACAAGCATGGACTCCAAATCTCGTCCTTATTTAAGTATGCGACAGCGGAAGCTCTTAATAATCACCTGAGAATAAACATGCTTAAAACGTCAACAAAAATGTTGGTGAGTTATAGGTTTAACCTATATATATCAAATCATAATAATAGACCACAAGATTTCATATTTCAATACACATCCCATACATAGAGATAAAAATCATTCATATGGTGAACACCTGGTAACCGACATTAACAAGATGCATATATAAGAATATCCCCATCATTCCGGGACACCCTTCGGATATGATATAAATTTCGAAGTACTAAAGCATCCGGTTCTTTGGATGGGGTTTGTTAGGCCCAATAGATCTATCTTTAGGATTCGCGTCAATTAGGGTGTCTGTTCCCTAATTCTTAGATTACCAGACTTAATAAAAAGGGGCA